>NC_142348.1:4824512-4976158 GCF_054954075.1 Amborella trichopoda
GATGGAGAACACCAAATTGATATCATCCCCCAATTTGATCTCATCTGTCCTAAACGCTAGGACTAAGAAACAGGTTAGGTTGGCCCAACAACACATAAGTCTGCACAACCTGTGCCCCACCAGACATAGCCAGGTTGGGTTGGGTTAGGTCTGGGTCTGGTCACCCCTACAGTCTCATAGTGGACTACCTATATAGAAGTATCACAAACAGGTCACAAACAGCATGTCCATCACATTATCGGCTTGAATGTCGCTGGTTAAAGTGAGCCCCAACAACATGTCACTAACTCCTGGCACACTGAACTCCCACACAATCACAATCGATGCCCTACTACCTTACTGTGTTTCTAACATAACGTAAGGACCATCTCCAGTGTCTATTTCAATATATGCTAATGCCCTTAACTTTTTTATTTTTTTTTATTTTTAAGGCATACCATTGTCTCTTATAATGTCAATTTTATGATCACTTGTACCCAAGAAATGAGCAGAGCGTTCATGACTACCACTAATGTACGGGAATCACCGCGATCTGTTGCATCTTAAGAATGGTAATCTCCATGGAAATATCATTCATCAGTGGTACATAATAATTCGACACATTATCTGAAAATCTGCGGGAACGGCCATTAGAGATCAATAATTTGATTTATACAACAAATATTCATCAATGATCCCCAAATATGACTTTAATCACTTCATTGGATTTTCAAAAATGGCGTGCCTATACTGAGCAAAAAAATTGAGGCCCTCATCTCTCGCCTGCAATTCATCCGCATGAGAAAGCATGAGCCTCACAAGCACAACCAGCCTCTCTCTCCCCTCCCACCACCCAACACACCCACACATACAGACCCCATTTGTACCTGCACATGCAACTCATCGACATGAAAATCCAGTACCCACACAGGCATGCAACTCATAAAGATGAGGGCTCTCTCTCTCTCTCTGCAACAAAATGATCTACTTCCATACCGCTCATGCTCAACCCAAATGACAAGGCCTTAGTACAATTTTGTGCACTCCGGTGTCTGTGCTGACTCGCCAAGCTTCGGGAACAGGGCCTCGCGGTCGAGTGAGGTCTGCACTGATGCCACAACCCTAAGTAGCGACATCCAAATAAAAGGAGCACAAAAACACCCATAACCAAACACCATCAAAGCCCTCACCACCCCATCAGGGTAATATGGAAATGCCATCACGCCAAGAGCTCCCACGACAAGAAGCCATGGAGTGAGCAAGGCCAAGGCTGGTAATAAGAAGGCATTGGCCACCACTATGAGGAGAGAGGAAGAGCCAAGCAAGTAAAGGGACCATCCTAGAGCTGGGTGAATGGTTCGTGGTGCCAAGAAGAAGGGCACAATGTAGGAGGCCAGAACTGACCACATTGCTGCCGTTTTGAGGCCAGTATGGAGGAGAGAGAAATTCTTATCAGGGCGTCGGTAGCATAGTTTTGAGAAGGTGGGGCGGGCGAGGCGGGATACCCACATGGCAAGAAGATACATGGCAGATTGGATCAGCACCACTGGCACCTCAGTTCCATACCTGTTGTAGTAGATACTATCAGTAATGGATTTGCTCTCTCTCTCTCTCTTGCATGCACGGTCATGCGTGTACACTCACCCCACAAACACAAAAAAGCCAATATGGTTGTTACCGGGGATGGTTTGGATTGAGGCATTTCCTACCACCCCTAGGCATTGTTTAACAAAATGTACACCTTTATAATGTTGACTTTTTACTTGCAAACAAAAAAATACCGAAAAAATAAATCTATAAAATAGAAAGAAGAATCCCTCGGATAACTACAAAATGAAAAAATGGAACAAGGCGTGGCCAAACAAAACAAAAGACACCAGTGCGAAGACCCCAAAACGGGTATAAAGGAAGCAGAGAGTAGACAGACCATTGAAAGCAGGACTAATCAAACCACAGACAAGGTGTCAGTTTCAATAAGTCAACCTGGGAGACAGGACCCAGGCCGAACCTATCACACCATAAGAAAGATGGATGTTTCATAGACTTTACAGTGTTTCTGTGAAAGCATGTACATGAATACCGGATTATGAGGAATACTGCATTACGTGATCTTGACATCATCATAAGTAAATTTCCTATGTTCTAGATTCATGACTAGTTTTATGTTGAATGCCTACCTAACACAACCCACCCTTTTTACCCGGGTTGGGATAAGTTAAGGGAAAGTTTTAAGTCCTCATCTTGGACCAACACAAATATATAGGAAGCTACTACCTAACGCCTATGGACCTAGCATGTCCGTGGCGATCAAAAAACACGTGCAAACCGCCATGGACCACGCATCGTCTGTTGCGGCTCCGTTCAATAAACCATCACGAACATAGCATGTTCGTAGCAGAGCGAAACACTATTCAAAATCGCCTATAGGCGTTTTTTAAGAGTTTTCCATGTATATATATATATATATAGAGAGAGAGAGAATGATCTCATGCAATGGTTGTAAGTAGTATAATGCAACCACACATCTAAAAAACAATGTTTCTGGCATTTGTATGATCCCAAATTTTGCATACACATTCTCTTCATCCTCATAATCAATCTTACGAAAAAAGAAATTCAATTTGCACCCTAGATATGGTCAAAATTAGTACACTCCAACAATGAATCTTGACTGTCCACTTGGTGAATTTCAAAATCTAAGCCTTAACAAATTCAAAATCACTTTTTTCTTTTTTAGCATTATTAATCTAATAATAAAATGCTATACAAAAATTTTGGGAATAAAAGAATTCCTTCTGGCGCCTATATCTAACCATCTCACTAAAAATGACGGCTTATAGTAATTGGGCTAGAAAAATACTTTCTAAGACGTTTTTTCAAAAAAAAAAAAAATTGTGATTGTTCTTTAGAATGAAAAGAATGTAAATTTAAAAATTCGTGTCAAACAAACGTCTCTAACATGGATTTTGAAGATGGTTGCATTATACTATTATACAACGGTTGCATGAAATCATTCCTCTCTCTCTCTCTCTCTCTCTCTCTCTATATATATATATATATATATGAGTAATGATCCAATGCAACGGTTGTATCAAAGTATAATGCAATAACACTTCTAGAAAGCCATGTTTGTGGTATTTGTATGACCTCAAATTTTGCACACACTATTTTCATCTCAATAATCAATCCCCCCAAAAAAAACAAAAGTTAAATTTGAACCCTAGATATGGTCAAAATGAATCCCCTCCAAAAACGAATCTCGATCATTCATTTTGTGAATTCCAAGATCTTAGCCTTTATAAACTCAAAATCAATTTTTTTTTTTTTAACATTGTTCATCTAATGATAATAAAACCATCCAAAAAAATTGAAAATGAAAAAATTCTTCTAAGACCTAGATCTAAGCATCTCACCAAAATGAACGGTCTATGTTAATTGGGCTAAAAAATACTTTCTAGGTTGTGTTTTCATTTTTTGTGATTGTTCATTAGAATGAAAAGAGTGTATATTTCAAAATTTGGATCAAACAAATGGCCATAAGATGGTTTTTTAATATTGTTGCATCATATTACTATACAACGGTTGTATGAAATCATTGCCCTAGATATATATATATATATATATATATATATATATATATATATATATATATGAGTAATGATCCTATGAGACCCTCCCACATCCATGTGTGTAGGACGACCCCAAAAGATCACCATTAAATTTGGCACATATCTATAGAAAAGTTATCACAAGGATGTGAGACTTGACTTTTTTAGATATTTGTTCCAAATTTAATGGTGATCTTTTGGGGTCCTACATACATGAATGTGGAAGGGTTTCACAAGGTCATTTCCCTATATATATATATATATATGGTAAAAGTTTATATGCAGCCTAGGCTCTAAACAATCAAATTACAGCCTACCTCAAAACTTTCACTAGAAGAGGTTGTTGTGATGCCCAAATATCATCAAATTGATCATCTCAACATCAAGATGCATGGAAATGAAAAAAAATGGATTTCAAGTTTTGAAAATAGTGCATCTTGTAACGAATTTGTGGACCGCCAATTTTCATAGATCTGCTTGATCTACATTATTTTGGAAGCTTTAAATTTTATAACTGAAGATGAAAATATAATTTAAGGCTATCACCAAACTTTCCAATATTGAAACCATAATTCTCGACACTATTTGAAGGTGGGCTCTAATTTGATTGTTTAGAGCCTCGGCTCTATACAAACTGCACCCTATATATATATATATATATATATATATATATATATATATATATATATATATATATATATATATGTGTGTGTGTGTGTGTGTGGAAGATACTACAAAACGCCTAAAGACGAAAATGAACAGTGATTTCGCCTACCCTCATCACCATCCAAACTTCATCGCGCGGTCATTAGTTGTCCGGTAGTGTTTCTTTTTTCATTTTTTCTTTACCAATCGGAATGATCAGAAATTTGGAGCGAATGTACATCTTAGTGAGGCGCGCCTAATAAAAATATGAAAAAAATAATTTGTAAAATATAAATTGACCAAAATACCCCCATAAATTTTTGGGGATATTTTGGTTAATTTATATTTTTCGATTTTTTTTTTAAAATTTTTATTAAGTGCGCCTCAATAAGATGTACACACGCTCCAAATTTCAAGTAATTTGAATTAGTTGAGAAAAAATGAAAATTAAAACACTACCGAACAACTGTGACCGTGCAATGAAGTTTGGATAGTGATGATGGTAGGCGAAATCACTGTTCATTTTCGCCTGAAGAATTTTTCTATATATATATATATATATATAATGAGACCATTTACCTTTGGTACAAGGTGGTTAAAATTAATCTTGACCATTGGATGTGAAATTGGACGGCTGCATTTATTTCATTTATCAAGCTCAAAGTTCAAAAGAAATTTTCTCGGACTTTGTGACACAGCCAAGCAATCAAATTTTACATCGGATGATGATAAGTAACTGTGACCTTTCTATACCAAAGGTAAACGGTCTCATTGTATACAATTCCATTATATATATTAGAAAAAGCACATCTATAAATACACATGCATATTTTCATAAGGACATGGTTTCTATGCGGCCAGCCCGCATATTGTAGAAATGCGGGCTCGGCAATAAATATATTTTTTAAATATAATTTAATTCTAATTTATAGAGAATATATAATCTTTAACATGGAGATCATGACTATGAAAAGACAAAAAAATTGAAAACTAAAAATAATAATTATATTAAAAAAACATTTGGACCGTTAGTTACACTTGTTTTTAGATAGACCACCTATTTGCATCCATCTTTAAGATGGATGCTTTATACCTCTGGACCGCATATTGTAAAAATGCGATCCAGCCCGGCATGAAACAATTTTCCTTTTCATAAACATATAAAACATATAACGTGGAACATACCATATATAATTATATAAGTGCTTATCTACAGATATATGCAAACATGCAAATGCGCACACATACATGCATGCATACAAGACCATAGAATTACATGTATAACTATTTATTATCTAAAATAACAGGATGCTGTTACCATATATGGCATACACTACGGGGAAGTAGACCATAGACCCATGGTGTATGGTGATGGTACATTTCCCGAGTCCCGACAATCAATTCATCTGACATGGTTAACATCTATCGTCCATTCAGGAACGAAAAGTTTGGATATTATATGGAAAATCATACACAGTGGGTGTGGGGTATTGAGTCAGTTTGATAAATACTAGGGCCTCTTGGGGGCATGCAAAAGATTGGGGAACATTTGGCGGAGAAATGTCATGAGACTTCTAAAAGAGGCCCACACATGCTTAAAATACAAAGCAAGAAATCCGAAAAATTAGGAAAAGAGCCCGGGATTAATTGGTTAGCGCTTGACAATTTGCAACGCTGTGTCCTAGGCTCAATTCCTACCAAGGGTAAGGGCCCTCTCCCCGCTAACTCACCCCAAAAAAAAAAAAAAAAAACCCGAAATTACCCATTTTATAAAATGATAAAATTTTGGAATTTAATGCAATTTTGAGGAAAGAAAATAACCCAAGAAAATGAAATCTCGTCAAGAATTTTGCAGCAAAAAGGAGAAAAAAAGGTCATGGACTGAAACCCAACAATTAAGAGAAATGCTCATCAATATCGCAAATGCACAAGAAAGCAGGAAAGAAAAAGACAATAATCAAGAAAACAAATGTACCAAAAGAAACAGATAAAAATCCTGAGATGAAGTGGATATTACAAATCCTTCTTATTCTTTGAAACCTAAAAGAATTGAAACCTGAGAAAACAAATATCAGATGGGAAATCTTCAAAACTAAAGAGCAAAAAGGGAATAGGCGAATAGCGGAAGAGAAATCTTCAACATTGAAGGGCAAAAAGGGAATACCTGACGAGAAATCCTTGAATTTTGAGAGTGAAAACAAAATTGAGAAATCTCGCAAGAAACCTTCAAAAATCCGAGAGCAAAGATGAGATTTGAGAAGGAATTGGTTCTCAATAAGAGAAACAAGGGGAAACCCATAGAGTACCTCTCTGAATCGGTTGAATTTTGGAAGAGCTTTGATATAAGCACACAAACAAGAAACTTGAAAACAGAGAGGGTCAATGATCTTGGAGGAAAATAAACCCAAGAAATTCGATCTCTCAGAGAACAGATCTGCGTTCACCATTTCTTTTCTTTCTTTTTTTAAAAATAAATCAAAAAAAGAAGTATAATGTTTACGTCATCTTGACATCAAATTGGTTAAAGGTCATAACTTTTAACGAGTAAAACTGACATGATGCCACAAGTTCACGAGACTATATAACCAGCATAGTCTCAATAAAATCAATATTTTTAGGTGATGAAAATCCTTGCAGACAAATTACACATGTTATATTACTGTAACCTCAGCTTAAAAACCACCTACAATAGCTAAGTTGTTCAACTATTGCAAATGTTTCTTTCTTTCAGTTTTGATGGCTCTTTCATCCATGAGAGAGGACTTCGTCAATAAACTAAGCAATAATGTGCCAGTTATCTATGCAATGTAGACTTCCCTATAAATATAGAAGACTCCATGTAACAGCCCCTTTCCCTATAGACAATCAATTTTCTAGGGGACTATGCTGCTCTTTCATTCTCTACTTAAGTATTATGTTGCCTTTATCATATATACATGCGTATACATATCTATGTACACAGTTATACATGTACTTTATGAACACATAAATATGGTTAAGAGAAAAAAGCAAGACAAAGGTTATTTGGTGCTTTAACCCACCTATAATTCATATAATGAGGCAAGTCATCCATTGTGCAATGCAATAGATATTCATTTCCCCAAATTCATTATTGATTATAAGGTCTTAGCTAATTTGAACCCAACTGACCCACTCAAAAGAGGCACAACAGAGATGCTAAATAAAGAAAGGGATAAGAAAATCAAGGGAATAAAAATGGGAAAAGAAAATGAAAAAAAAAGAGATGTGAAGATTTGATATGTATGGAGTGCTTTACTTTAAGGACAAAAAATAGGATGAATATCAAGAGGAACTCAAGATTTGAAAGCCATCAACCATTTTGCCTTTCATTCTTTCATTCTGACTTGAGGTAAACAACTATTGGCTTCGAAAGATACATTTTGTTCAGGAATATCGTTCTGGACAGTTAAAAACAGATGTTTGTGGCTGACAACCATTCCCACTATTGGCTTGAGAAGATACATTTTTTTAAGGTGTATATCCTTCTGGACAGTAAAAACAGATGCTTGTGGCTGTCAACCATTCCATAAAACAAGATTCTAGAAAGAAACAAACAAGAACGAGAAGAAAGAAATTACCCTAGTGTATGGCGGCGTTGCTCATGCCAAGCAAGGCCCAAGGGCAGTACAGGCCATGACCACCAATACCACGGCTTTAACCAAAGTGCACTTGGGAATGTGATTACACTATTTGGCCCACATGGTATGCTCCACCGTAGTTTCAGATCTGCAAGGGAACAAAAGACAAGAAGATATTTCTTAACCAAGACCAAAAAGAATGGAAACATAAAATGCCATTGCCAGGTATCCCACTCGATTCAGAAAATCCAAAATTGTTATTCGCAATTAAAAAATTGAAGTTTCTTAATATAAACAAGAAATATAAAGCCAATAGAAATTCTTTTTTGTTAAGAAAGCATCAAGCTTTCTTCAATTTAAAGACCATAGCGAACTGCCAAAATATCTAGTATGGGCAAATTGTGTACAGATGGGGCAGTCAACTCCAATAGCATTAACAGACTTCCCAAAGACCGTGCCTTTGTTGGATGCCAGCTCATCTTAAAAGTATGACTCTGGACCATCCATTTGTTGTTGACAAAAACACACAATCTTAAGAGCTTAAAATTGTGAATGAGATACTTCAGTCGTACAGAGTTCTTTATATCGATCCTTAGTTCCAGGTTCCCCCAAGAAGGGGATGCCACAAAGTTCCAAAAAGGCCCAAATTAATTTACAATTGTTCCAACTCATGATCATGTGTCTGCTGATGGGTGTTTTGAAATTCAATCAAAAGATATAGGTAGAATGTTAAAAAGTTCATCTCTCGGGGGTATTGGGATAAAGCCCTAAAAAAAAAAATCATCCATGAAAGAAAATTAGAAAACTGAGAATGGAAATAGATTACAACGGTGGAGTCCCTTCATATGTATCTAGAAACACTCCTATCTACGCTCTAAATGCCAAAAGATTGCAATAGTGACAACAATGACCAGAGCACATGGAAACATGACAGAGTCCCTTCCAAACAAGTGAAAATTTAAAGGCTTTAGGCATTTGTAAGCAAAAAGGATGTTCTTCTCAATCAAAGTAATTGGTAGTGTTTTCCAAAATTTAAATGAGACAAATTAAGCATGTTTGTCTTTTTATCAGTTGAAAAAATAAAATTTGAGCAGTATTTTCTTTTTTTGGTTAAAAAAATTGAGCAATTTCCCCATTATCTTTTTGAATAATAATGACTTCTCAATGATTGAATAATCACAATATCCAAATACATACAGTAGTAGGAAGCATCCATCTGGTAGCCCAAAGGCAGGCGGTAGTAGCCATTGAGTTTGGTGCCATTTGCTGGTGGATGAAACATGGGGCGGTCAAGCAGGTCCGGGAAGTAGCTCACGAGGAAACCTTGATCTGCACCATCTGAATTCTTTCGACCATTCTCCAGTTCATGCATCATGTCTTTAAACACCTCCATTGATGGCTGCATATATGGCAATAACCAAAAAAAAAGATAAAAGAAAGAAAAGGCAAGAAATACGAGTTACTTGATATAGGGTATAACAACTGTATAAAAAAAATGGAAGTGTATTTTGTTATTTCAGAAAATATTTCAATGTCTGGTTTTACAAAGTGAAAAGCTTTTCCTTTTTCTTTTCCTGTGAAAGGATTACATGCTCCTGCAGGAGCAAAATGTACACAACATCTTGGGAAAAAACATAGCTAGGACAATTTTCTAGACCACAAAGTTTGGACAGTCTCACAGTATTTTTTTGACAGTCAGATCTAGGTGTTTAGAACTCAAAATCTTTTTTTTTTTTTTTTTAATTATCATCTGTCGATATTAAAGTGATTCCCAAAATTTTGAATCAAACAAATCCTCCTTAGAGGGTGTTTTGCCTAGGGTAGCAAGTGTACAATTTGCTCTTCTGGTAGTTCACTATACACGACCTTTTCTCCATTCGTCAAGTTTTACCATGGAAAGATCAAAAAAGTTATTGTTCTCACTAGAGATGGATACGAGGAACAAACTCAAACTTATGAAGAAAAAGTAAATGGGAACCAAAGATGCTACACCCTGACTCTTACTAGTAGCACTTAGCAAAGGTTCCCAACCTCCAGTAAAGACGAGATGCATTTACAACAAGAAACTCATATATGTAGATTAAACCAACAGCTTACAACATAGTAACGCACTTTATAATCGTAAGAGAACAATAATAACCCAGGGCCCTCTGGCATTGGTGGCCCCTACAGAAATTCTGCAGGATCCACTATTCTCTTTTTCTCCTCACCTATCGGCTCATCGGATTCCACTTTGCAGAGGCTCAGGCTTTGCTCGAAGGCCTTCAACTGGAACCAGGAATTAGTGGCTAAAGGAGACTCTAGTAACGTTATCACCTGGGCTTCAGGGTTCGCTCCTTGTCTGTGGAGACGTGAGCCAATTTTCGATGAAATTTGTTTTATTACTGGATCCATCAGAATTTCCTGGAGGCATGTTTTTAGGGAAGCTAATGCTGCTGCTGACACCTTAGCAATGGATGGTGCTAGCCTCAATCCTTTGGCCACTTAGCAGTCTTTTTTCTCCCTGTTAATTGTGTCACTATAGAGCTGTTTTTGTTTTTTCTCTCTTCCCCCTTTTTGGGGTCTGTAAGGGGCACCTGCTAAGCAGGCATGCCTGAGTTTGTATACATGTTCATATACACATGCTATACTCTGAATCTATTTTCTTCATCAATACAATTGTGAACATTATATTAAAAAAAAAAAACAATAATAATAAACAGTACAAAATATGACAAGAAACTTAAAGAGATGTGACGATGCTAGAAAGTAAAACGAAGTTTTGATTGCTTATCGTGATGATATGGCAAATAATTTTTCTTCACAAAGTTTATGGCACTAAAAACGGTGGGTTTGTTTGCCCCAAAAAGGGGACTTCATTTGGTAAGTTGGTCTTGCAGTTATCTCAGTATTATCTCGGTATAAGTCCAAACAGCTGTAATAAAACACATTTCAACTTCTTCAATGCAAGAGGAATGCACAAACCTGTAATACGAAGAGACCTGTGTGGAAGATGCATGGGTTGATGAAAACTGCACAAAATTGACCACACTGGAAAAGCTCATCGGTCTTTTGGAGAAATAGATTGTCAGAATCCAACATGACAACACGGTCATAATCAATAAGGCTCCAAGCGTACAACTTATTCAAGGTCAGCATGAACCGGCAATTGAAGTTGGCCTGGTACTTGTATGGATTATCAACATTTTCAACAACTACCACCTTTGCTCCATCTTCTACTCTCCTGAAAATTCAAGGACCATTCATTGCCAAATACTCTTTCTTATCAAAAACGACATAGTTAAAAATGGTTGGAGTTGAAAAGATTAAAAATGGTTGGAGTTGAAAAGATTAAAAAATGTTGGAATTGAAAAGGAACCATTTTAAAGCATGTCAGTTAAGGTTTCCGATAAAAATGTATTCTGCTTTTAAAAGCTGACGTAAACTAGAACAGAAATCCATGACTAAGACTGAAGTTCATTTGCATTGCGTTAGAACCCAAGTGTAAGCTCAGAACAATTCAAGAGGCTCTAGGAGACCTAAAATGCAATAAATTTTGATTCTGCTTTTTAGATGGATACCTTAGAGGGTTTTGGCTAGCAAGAATGAACAGCTCCTTCATGACAACCAAAGCAACATTTGGGAAAAAGAATTATGATCTTGCATGAGAAGAAAATAATTTGGTACGAGTTCAACAGAAAGGAAAACAACTAAAAGTGAGCACATGGATATGATGATGCAACAGTTGTGATGATGGTGCAATTGAGTGTGGTAAGGATAAGCTGATGTAAGCTCATGACAAGTTGAAGGAGCAAACCGATTAAAAGAAGGTGGATCCCACCTCATAACACCTTATAACCAAGGAGGTGGCTGCATGGGTGAGTCTCAGGTTTCAGTGGGATTGATCAGGTTTGCCTAAAGGACTAATAAAAGATGGTTGGTGGGTCCTACAGCAGAACACCCTATAACTAGACAGTAATACCATCTAGAAGTTTCGCTCGGCATGGCAACGTTCCCAATGTAACCAACTCACAAAAGCCAGTTGGCTGCTAGTTTGGATGAAATGTTGCATGATTTTCACTTCTGATTATTTTAGGGAGACATCAACTCACACAAAGCTCAAAACAGGTGAATTTTTAGGCCCCCGGAATCACATTGAGATGCGTTAAAGTTCTATGAAACACTCGTAATTCCCCCTCTCTGAGGCTTGTGCAGAAATCCAAACTCCTAAGAATATTTATTTGATATGGTCCATGAGGATATTTGAGAGAGTTTTTGAGAGCATTGAACTACAGTTTCTTTTACCAATGCAATGTTCAAGCATAGATTGTTTCAAGACTTCAAGTAGCTTCATTTGTGGGCTTCTTTTCATTTTGAGACGGCAACTCTCCACCGGATCATAGTAGGATTTAATCTACCAATACAATACTTAGTATTCATGTGCTCAGTAATAGAAGAAAATTAAACAACTAATGTCATAAGTAATGTATTACAAATATTACGCCAAGTTACTTTAGTAATAGTTTTTTGATAGATAACTTACTTAGATGGTAGCAATTCAATGTTAATATATAATAACCGAAAGTATATACCAAGATTTGAAAAATGCGATGACATGAGGTAGTGCTACATAACACTACCAATCATTAAAACAGAGAATAAAGGAAGAACACAAGAAGACAAATGAAGAGGAGGGAGGGGGTGAGGAAAAAAAGAGAAAATCAAAAAGGCAAAAAGAGTCTTTTATCGACAACAATTATGAAATTATTATGAAACATACATTTTAATTGTTAAAAACTGCTATTTATTAGAAAAAGCTATCATTTTGAAAGAAGGCTCTATATCTTTTTATGCCATTAATTAGAGAAACTGACATGAGAAAACGAAGGCTATTACACGCTGAGGTAGCACCGTAATGGACACAGAAAATAATATGAGATAACGAAGGTCACCACAACAGTTGTAATGACACAGTTTGAAACCATATACTTTTTTTTTCTTGTCTTTTTTTGAGAAATGTTGACTTGTGTTATCGACTGTTTATTAACAACATATTAATTCATAACAAGCACATATAAACTGTTTAGCAAATAAGTATTTCCATATTTTCTGAACATTTTAAGCCAAAAAATGATGCAAGGAAGAAGTTCACTAAGTTGCAAGTTGACTTTATTTTACTGGGGACCATGAGTCTAGCTTGACTTCTAAACCCCCTCAAGTAATCAGACACACCATGGTTCCCAGGAAATGACTGACCAGACACAATCACAGTTTGTTACATGGATTGGACCAATTGCACATGGTGATGGACAAGGTACACAAATTGGGTGGGGCCCATATCAACAAGGTGTCAAAAAACGCTAGGCGGCCAGCCTGGAGCCCAACGCCCAGTGCCTAGGTGGGCGCCCAGATCCTCGGGCACCCTGCAGTGGAAAATCATCCATTTTTAGCCCTGCAGTGGAAAATCATAGCATTTTTAAAAATATTTGCTATCCTAATGTACATATATTCAAATATTTGCGTCAAAATTTGTAATTTATTCCATTTCGCAATTTTCCCACGGAAAGTTTTAGTTGATCCATATTTTTCTTATGAAAAGTATGAAATTCTCATTTGTTTATTTTATGTGATGTAGGACCCTGATCTAGTGAGATGATATCCCATAATAAAAAGAATAAAATGGGTCGTTCTCCTTCCAAATTCGACATGTCAACAGTGTGAATGCGACTGTCAAATGGATGGAGCTGTTTCATCACAAGTATTAAATGGCTCTGCAAAACAAACAACTAGAATCATTAAGGGCCATCTACCTATATAATCATTTCCATGTATAATATCTACTCTAGAATGAATTTATATGTGCAAAATAAATACAATTCTATCTCAATTATCAGTATTTTGCAATTTGAATACAACAGTATATGCGTACATTTATTGATACATAAGCAAAAGACAATGGAACAATCCAATATGTTTGCATATTTACTCATGTATACGAATATCATAATGTTCAATATTTCCTGGATTTAAAGAAAAAATAGAAGCAAATTAAAATGTCCATTCTAATCTAGAACAAATCCTACTTCAAATACAGATATTCAGCAAGCTCCCAACCGAATGTATCTGTGTGACGATTCCAAGAAAAGCTTAAGGGTACTTCGGTAATCATCACACATGCAAGGACAAAGAAGAAAAACAATTAAAAAGAAATTTCTCATGGCAAATAGAGAAAAAAGACATTGGAAACGGAAATCCTCATTATGAGGGCATTTTAGTATTTTCCTCATGTGGTCAACGCAGCTTCTCTCTTCCTAAATTCTACCCAACTATGAAATTTTAAAACAATGTTGTTACAAATAATAATGGAAACACGAAATTTAGAGAGAGAGAGTGCCAAAAAAAAAAAAGACCAGGTCCAGCCTTTCCAGTTTCCAGAGAGAGAAATGGAAGTGCGGATTTCTAGAGAGAGAGAAAAAAGAAAAGGGGGCACGCGTAAAAGCGACTTTCGGCTTCGATCCAAATAATCAGAAAGGGCGAGAGGGTGCAGAGACTCGTTTCGAGTTTCGACCTTTCAGGAAAAGCAGTCACAGGAATCCCTCTTTCTCTCTCTACTGCAAAAAAGCACACGCACTCACGGTACATACACAGGTGGAACTCACCCGCTCACGCAACATAGAGAGAGAGATACGTGCAAAGAAATTAGCTTTTCACCCCTAAAACAAACACATCAAATTTCGAGAGAGAGAATCGAGAGTAGAGACAAAAAACACAAAGTTCAGGCACTTACATGTCATCGATCCATCGAAAAGGAACATCTTTAGACGCTATAACCACGAGATCCGCCTCCACTTCGAGCTGTTTCAGAGACCTCAGCATAACCCTAAGCGCCACATAGAACTCATAGTCTCTTGGCGTCCCCATATACATCATCGAAGCATAAGCATTCCTGTACTTCACCTCCTCTGCACTCGCTTCCTCAATGGCCACACAAAAAAGCACCATCCAAAACCCTAGAATCATTCGAAACCCTACGCGCCATGGCAACAGGCTCCAGACAGAGCCACTTTTCTCCGAAGTTGTCATTACTTGATTTCAATATCGCATTTATGGAAGCTTTATTCTTTCCGACGAAATTTCAGGCCAAAATAAGGATCTCGAGCCCCAGAATCGCCGGAACTTAGTCCTCTGCTTGTTTTCCGGCGAACGAGTCCGACGGATCCCAAGTTAGAGAGAGAACGGGAGACAGATTTATAGAGAGAGAGAGGGATTTGGATGTGAGAACGCTTGTCTGAATAGATGATGGTTAAATGCCCAGCCCTAAAGGTAGGAGCGTTTTACGTTAGAGAGATACTCATATAAATACCCTGATCTGTTTCTTGAAATATCGAGGATACCCTCAATGTGACTCTGTCGACGCCTGTCTGTAAACGTTGGCCCTGGTTCCCTCTTAAATATCTAAACTACCCCACTTTTTCTTTCGAGTGACCACATTACCCCTAGATCGCATTGAAACTAGGAGATTGCCCCGTGTTCTAGCTTAAATATCGAAAGTACTCCGATTTGTTATTATAATAATGACATAAGTACCATAGGCTTCGCTAATATATTCGAAAGTAATCTCAACTAAATTGTCCTTATTGCATGCGTGCCTTAATATTGAAAGAGAATATTACAAATTGCCTATTGATTATGCAGAAATATCAGAACGGCCCCAAGTGGCCAAAGTCTTGAGTTAAAAAAAATATAAAAATAAAAAAATCTTTACATTCGAAAAATAATAATAATGATAATAAATGAATATTCCTGAGTGAATATGCCTCTCACTTGATAAGATGTTAGCTTTAGACTAAACCCTTATGTGCCCGATCCTAATTAATCGAGTTGGGGGCATAATTCAAAAATTGATGATCCGACTTGGAATCAGAACCAAAAAGCAAATTATTAGAGATGGAATTATCACCTGGCCTAAGAAGGAATTGATTTGACCCACTAGAGTCATTTGGGTTGGATTTTGGGAATCAGAATCGAAACGTTACCGAGTCTAATCTCGATTCTTGACAACAATTCTAAATTTTTAAGTTTTTATTTACGTCGGTGTCCTCAATTTGTTTCTAACCAAGATTGGGACTTAACCAGTAGTCTAAGTTATCCTAACAATACATATGTGCCCTTATGCCTTCTCTATGGCAGTTCATAAATTAGTCTCTCATAACACTGCCTAGTCCAATGATCGTTTTGGTGAGGGATATCAAGGATCCAAATCTCTTAGGGCTCGTTCGGACCCTAAGGTAGGAAACCATGGTTTGGATCAGGTTATGTAAATCTTGGTTATGCCCCGTTATTGAAAAATGACTGTTTGGATAGCTTGTAGATAATGCTCGGGTTATGTAAATCCCATGTTTGGATCATTTATTTGTATAATGTGGGTTTACACTATTATGGACACGTTTGGTAGGTATAAAAATATTTTCGTACACAATATTTTCATGTGAAAATTATGCTACACACATTTGGTATGCGACAAATACATAAAGAAAAAATGTTCACATTGTAAAAAGATATTATCAAATGGGTTTTGACGCGAGCAACGAGCGCGTGGTTAAAAGTAAAATCAGTGTTTTGTTTGAATATGTGTTTTTTCTTGATTTGGGGGTCCCACGTTTTGTTTCGTTTTGTGGTTTATCCAAAATGTGGTTTTGTGGCTAAAAACAATGGCAAACGTCTTTGTTTTCCATAATAACATAGAGACAAACGAGCCCTTAAAGCTTTATTGTAAAGCCTAAATATGCAAGCCTAACTTTTTGTATTTTTCTGGATGTTTCATGTGAGGGTCAAATTTGGTTTTACTTTTTAAAGAATGGGGAAACCAAAAATATTGGTGCATTCCATGTGTTGTTACTTTTTAGAGAATGGGGAAACCAAGAATATTGAAATATTTCTGCAATGGTAAGACATTGTGTGAGGAAGGTCAAGGGCTTGAAACTCAACAACTTGTTCCTTGAAAAACCTTGCCCCTTTCATTTTTTTATTGAATTAAAAAGACCTTGACTCCATGTTGAGGCCTTTATTGGCCCCATGAATTCATCATTTAAGCTCTGGCAAAAGAAGGGTCTAGTGCTCATCTTTATAATAAAAGGCTCTTTTTTTTTTCCAAATTTTCTTTCTCCTTTTACAATTTAGACCAATTTTATGATTCTACTCATTCTGAAAACTAAGGACTGTTTGGTGGCTTCGACCTTTTCGTTATGAAATCAACAAGAAAACTAATGGGCGTTAAAAGTTATAGGGAAGTAAACTGTGATCCATGGGACCATAAAAAATAAATGGTCAAAAATTGACAAGACACTGGTGGTAGGTCTCTCTCTTGATCAATGGTCAAAAGTTTACATGATTCTCGAGAGGATTTCTCAATGGTTAACACTATCACTTGATTAAATTTATACGCGTGCGCATGCGCACATATATATATAAATATATATTGAAGAAAAAATTGGGTTAGTCCACTAGTTTATATGAATGTATGAGTTCAACCGTTCAGATTGAATCTGAGTCGATTTGAAGATCACAGATGTCCGATAATGTTATAATTTTATTTATTTTTTTTACGAATCTAAATCACTTGAAATTTTACGTATGTATTCTTCTCATCAAGGCACACCTAATAAAAATATATATAGGTTTGTTTAGAGTTAACACCCCCTCAAAATACAAATGTTCAAGTTAAAAAGGGTTATGATGGGTGTATTTATCATAACAATGATTATTTTTTTATTAAAAAATTATTTAAATAGGTAACTTTATCATAAAACAAGAGCAAACTTGAAAATTTCACAAAAATACAATGGCATTTTGGAAGTTAGTGTTGGAACTTTATTTGTAGCATGCCCTTATCTTTTAGTTAAAATTTCAATTTTACTCCTCCTGGAGATGATAAAAATATCATTTGTCTTATAGTAATATTTACAAAATTGCCCCACAAAAGTAATTTTTTTAAAAAAATAGACTACAAAATAAATAAATCCACACTTCACAACTCTCTCTATCTTTAGATATATATATATATATATATATATATATATATATATAAGAAAAAGTTTATAAAGAGCGTAGGCTCCAAACAATTATACTAGAGCCCACCTCAACAATTTTACTAGAAGATGTTGTTTTGATGCTCAAATATCCACAAATTGATCATCTCGATATCAAGATGCATGGATATAAAAAATAAAAGAAAAAAAGAATTCAATTTTTGGAAATAAGGCATCTTGTAACGTACTTTTTAATAGTCAATTTTCAAGATTTTCAAGCTTTAATAGATCTGCTCGATCTACACTATTTTTTAAGCTTTAAAATTTATAATTAAATATAAAAATGTATTTTAAAGCTATCACAAAGATATCCGGCATTGAAACCACATTTCTCGACACTATTTGAAGGTGGGCTCTACTTTGATTTTTTTCGAGCCTCAAATCTATACAAACCGCACCTATATATATATACTCCTCCTATTGTATAAAAGTTATATACTTCCCTTTATCTAACCTTCTTATTTGAATTGATGGTTGAGATGGATCCAATCACAATGTCGCGCCTCTAAACTGTTTTTTTTTTATTTTTTCTTCAAAACATTTTGACACCAAATTTTGGGCATCTACTCCTCTCGTGAACTCACACCTGCAAAAACATATAAAAACAATATTCATGATAAAATAAATGATTAAAATACCTCTTAAATTTTTAGTGCGATCATTTTATTTTTTTGAAAACATTTTTTAAGTGCATCCCAATGAAATTATGCACGTAACAAATTTCATACTCATATAATTTGTATAGAAATTAAAAATCAAACACTATGAGATATCAAACGGTCAGTGACTCAAATCTAAATTGAATGGCAAGACAAAATGGGAGGATAAAACGTATTTACATTAACGACAATATAGCAGCTACAACACTGCATGAGTTGATATGCACAATGCCTAGTATCTATCATGTACGGCTATCTCAATTAGTATTTTAATTCAATAATTAGAAGTAGTTTAATAGGCAGTACATTTTAAAAATCGAATTGGGCTCCCACTTGACTGGGGATCAATTCCAATTCCCCCGGTCTAACTTGGGCTAGCTATGGATCAGACTGGATTGAGGTTAACAAAATTAGAAGACTAGGAAGAGTCGAGCAGTTTCTGGGTTTTTTGGCCGAAATAACTAGTCTTCCAATCCCTTTCTACTCAAGATCTCAGAGGTGGATTAATGTTTTTTTAATTACTTATACTTGGGGTTTTACACACCGTTCGATCTAGATCAAGAATCAGTAGGACTGATCTGATTCCTATTATATAACAGTTATAGCTAGTTCTTCTTAGAAACTGGTTGGTTCTATCATAGAACTGACCAATACCTCCGCACCTCATATTTTTTACCGTATTGTCAATTTTTGTTTTTTTTATTGATCAATTCACTCAGCCAAATTGCTGATCCGAACCGTCCGTCCACTATGCTATACTGGTTTTATGGATAGGCGATCCCTGTCATCATTTGTTTTTTTAAAACATTGCTTATACCGATCACATTAGCAAATGGCCACGTAATTATCGTAAAGAGGATATTTTTGTCATTTTCAACCAACTAAACTCTACCCCACCCCCAATAGACAATTTGTTTTCATCCAAAATGGTCATGAGTATTTATTAATTTTACGATAAATCTTATTATTATTAAGAACGATTGAGATATAGTAAATGATTTTTTTATGTAATTTTTCTTTAATATTTTTAAAAGTTACCACCAAAAAGAAAAAAATAAAATAGACCTCATTAAAAATTTCTAAATAGTCGCCCATAATAGAGCAGATGCTTTTCCCACTTTATCTATAGATCTTCATTCTACAAATAAGGTTATAACATAATAAATCATTAGGAGTGGCAATGGACTTGGGTCCGACTTGGGACCCAAGAGGTAGACCCATTTTGGGTCCGGGAATGAGTCAAAAAATTGGACCGAATGAGTTGGTCCCGGTCCAAATGTTGGACCCATATACTACTAGAGTCCGGATCCAATTCACACTATTCAAATCGGGCTCCGGATTTGGTAATACCTTTCATATCCTAATATATAAATAATATTTAAATACAGTTAGATATATACATACCTTAAGTTTTGAATTGGATTCGATCGGGTCAAACATGTCAAACTCTAGTGAATTCGATTCCGGCCGGACACGACCCCGACCCGATCCGTTGCCGCCCCTATCCAAACCGTATCTTAATGAAAGATGCATATGATGTGGGGTAAGCATAATGCTTGTTATATGTTTGTTTCTTCCAGCGTTTTAAAAATCGTCGAGTCGAACCGGACTCGCCCGGTTCGACTCGGAATTCACGAAAAAGGTACCGGATCGGTTCAAAAACCGGGAATCGTCCGGTTCTAGAGAGAACCGGACGATTCCGCACAGTGACTCGCCGATTCACTGTGCGGAATCGGCGAGTCCGTGAAGAACACGGGTTGCACAGTATTCTTCACGGATTTTTTCAAATTTGTCATTTTTTGATCATTTTTTTTGTTTTTTTCGGCATGTGATCTGTTTTGCAGGCTGTAAACAGCTTTATTCAGCTTTTTCAAGGATTAAATGGTGGAAAAATTGGTTGTTTTTGGATCAAGAAAAATTTGGGGTTTAGGGTTTCCGCTATTTCTGAAATTTCATGCCAAATAGGGCATGAATCTTTCAAAATTTGTAGGCATATTGATCTTAAAGCTGTGAATCAAAAGCTTTTGTTACTAATTTGTGATAATCGTTGAGAAAAACAGAGTTGTTTGGAGATTGAAGGCTTCGGTTCACAAAAACAGGTAAGAACTTTGGGTTTTTTTTTTTTTTCGCCATTTGATTTATTTCACGGCATATTTTGAACAAAATGAGTTCAATAAATAGGGTTTTTAATCTTTATTGTGTCTAGTATGATTTAAAATTTTCAATTTTACGTAATCTGGTCAATTACAGCAAGAAATTTGATATGAACAGTGAGATGTCTGCGGAACCAAATTCCCCTGTTTTTTTTTTTTTTTTCCGCCTTTTGATTTGTTTTCATGATATATTAAAAATAATGTGTTAAAAATTTAGGTTTTTGATTCCTTATATTGTTGTTTATCAGAAAATATAGTCAATTGGATGTAATTTATTCACTTGGAGGTGAATTTTTGAGTTAAAATCGCTTATGTAAAACGACTCTGTGAAGAACAATTTTTTTTTTTTTTTGTGTAGCCCATGATAGAATTTTTTGTAATCTATGATCGAATTTTTTGTAATCCATGATCAAAATGTTTGTTTTTTTTTCTTGTAATCCATGATCGAATTTTATTTTTTATTTTTTATTTTTGTAACCCATGATAGAATTTTTTGTAATCCATGATCGAATGTTTTGTAATCCATGATCGAAATGTTTGTTTTTTTTTGTAATCCATGATCGAATTTTTTGTTTTTTGTTTTTTATGTAACCCATGATAGAGTTTTTTGTAATCTATGATTGAATTTTTTGTTATCCATGATGTAATTGTTTTTTTCTTTTTTTGTAATCCACGATCGAATTTTTTGTTTTTTTTTGTTTTTTTTTTTTGTAATGCATGATCGAATTTTATGTAATCCATGAACGAATTTTTTGTAATCCATGATAGAATTTTCTGTAATCCATGATCGACTTTTTTGTAATCTATGATCGAATTTTTTGTAATCCATGATCGAATTTTTTGTAATCCATGATAGAATTTTCTGTAATCCATGATCGACTTTTTTGTAATCCATGATCGAAATGTTTGTTTTTTTTTACTTGTAATCCATGATCGAATTTTTTGTGTTTTTTTTTTTTTTGTAACCCATGATTGAATTTTTTGTAATCCATGATCGAATTGTTTTTTTCTATTCTTGTAATCCACGATCGAATTTTTTGTTTTTTTATGTTTTTGTAATCCATGATCGAATTTTATGTAATCCATGATCGAATTTTATGTAATCCATGATCGAATTTTTTGTAATCCATGATCGAATTTTTAGAAAATTTATGATTTTTTTTTTTTAATCCATGATCGAACTTTTTGAAAATTTGTTAATTTTTTTTTTTAATCCATGATCGAATTTTTTGAAAATTTGCTGTACTTTTTTTTTTTTATTTCTTTTTATCCATGATCGAATTTTTTGAAAAATGATGATTTTTCGAAAAGATGTGAAAATCGTGATAAAGTTTTGATTATCATGATGTATTAAACATTTAAACCCAATTTTTAATTTTTATTGTTTGAGTTTGCTGTAATTTTTTTATTTTTATTTTTCAAGATCGACTCTTTTGAAAATTGATGATTTTCCGAAAAGATGTGAAAATCGTGACAAGGTTTTAATTATCATGAGGTATTAAACCATATTTTAAATTTTTATTGTTAAAGTTTTTGTTGAAAAAATTGTATGTAGATGGATTATTTATGCAAAAAAATGCATGTTATTATATTTTCAATACAAAACTGTATTTTTTTTATCTGTTGTTCATGGATTTTTTAGTTGGAATGACTGATGTTAGCCGGCTCTTTGAAGAATTGTTTTTATTATTAATTTTTTAATGCAAAAAATGTATGTTCTTGATAATTGAGTTGTAGCCATGTTTGGAGCTTGCATTTTGTATTATTCTAAATGTTTGTAATTGATATGTACGAAAATATTATTGTCAAAAAAGGTATTTTGCAATAACAAATAACAACGAATATGACTACATGAACTACCGCAACATATTATCCCTACATATGGTGATTATTTTTCTTTTTGAACTGTCAGGTTAATTTAAAATAGTCAGACGCCCGCTAATATCGATGATTCGTTTTTAGATCGAATCAATGAATTGTCAAACGAATTCAATCAATGGCACCAGCATGACCAAGAAGAACAACAACGTCGTCTATCATTTTATTTTTAGATCGTATGTTATTAATTTTATGCTTTATTGTAGTCCATGTATGTTGATATACTTATTCTATGATAATTCTATGTTTATCCTTTTGTGTGATGTAAATTAAATGTTGAATGGCGGTTCATGCAGGGAAAGAACATATCAATATTCGCATATTCATCCAAAAACATGAAAATTCTTAATGGAGTACCCTCATTTTTTATTGAATTCCTAAAAAACAATATTTATAATGAATTTTAATAATTTTTTCGGATTTTTTTAAAGCTTTATTCTGACCGATTCACCCGATTTCGATCCGGACCGCCGATTCGCCGATCCGGATCGCCGATTCGCCGATCATGATTCGCCGATTCGCCGATTGAAAAGCCAGATCCGGGTCACCGATCCGGTTTTTAAACCATTAGTTTCTTCCGTTGTTCCTCGCCGCCATCACATGACCATGGATTGTGGTCCCGTGTCGTTTTGTCTAAAGTGACGGCGTTTTCAAAAGAAGATGACGTGACGGCGTTTTCAAAAGAAGATGACGTGACGGCGTTTTCAAAAGAAGATGATGAGAGATAAAATAGTTGATTGGATGAGACCACAAGAAAAATAAGATGTGATGAGAGAGAAAATAGTTGATTAGATGACACATAAAAAAGGCATTTATGTATGTATGTGTACGCGTGTATCAAATAAAGTGCTTGAATTATTTGTCTATTTATTTTTTTATTCATGGATCTACTGGTGCGAAAGGTTTAAATGAGGTGCAATTGAGATGAAGTCCCATTAAAAATATCTATTTTTGAGGTGGATTAAGGAAACGAAACTAACTTTGGATGACCCATTATTTTATAGCTTAAAGATAATGTAGATCTTATGATATGGGAAAAATTAAACTGAGCAGTGAATATTGGTCCAAAAAATTATTTAAAATAGTATATTTTTTTAGATTGAAAATGTATTTTTACTTCTCTCTTAATGACAATTAGTATAGTTGAGATTATTGGCCTCTAAAATTTTAGATCCAAAATTCATCGGTAGGATAGATTTTTGAAGGAGATTGTGTGTATACAGTGTGTCATATAGTTCAAAGAAATAATATTTTGGATTTTGTGCCGGGTTAATGACACACCTACTATCACCCGATCTAACATCTACCGTTATTATTAATAATCGTGACTTCTTTCTAAAAAAAAAATAAACAGACTTATTGCATATATTTTCAATATATATAGTTTTGTAGATACCTAATTTTGAAATTCAAAAGTTTTTCGAAGTTCTTGAACTCTAAGGACCACAACAATCTAATAGACCCTAGAACATCATTTTTTGTATTTTGAACACCCTAAATCATTGTTCAAGCCACTAAACTAGTCATCCTAGATATCTTGGAACAAAATAAATCTAG
Organism: Amborella trichopoda; assembly: GCF_054954075.1. Taxonomy (NCBI): domain Eukaryota; kingdom Viridiplantae; phylum Streptophyta; class Magnoliopsida; order Amborellales; family Amborellaceae; genus Amborella; species Amborella trichopoda. The sequence goes on from NC_142348.1 coordinate 4,848,658, forward strand.
GAGACTAACCCAAATATCAGTTCGACACCGGAAACCTAAAAACCTATACCGGAAAGTCCTAACGTTGTAATTCCCTCAAAACTCAACCAAATTAAAGTAAATTTATTTCTAAATTGTACAGAAGATAAAGAGATTTCAATGGTCAAGGATCGTCCCAATCCTAGACACGAGTCTAATGCTCAGTGCAAAATTGTTCATTGAAAAAGCCATTTAAGTTCAGATGCCAAAAGATACAGTGTTTTGGCAAAAAATCCATACGCCAGGGTATGTGCCATTCAAGCCAAATAGACCAGTTTTGTACCAAATGACATAAGATTTTCCTTTTGTCCTTTTGACCTAGATGTGTCCTTATGCCAGACACCATGGTGTCTAGATGAGTGTGACGATCAAACTGAAATTTTAGAGATAAATCCAGAAGCGTATTTTATACGTGGACTATATTTTATAAAATAAAAAAAAATGAGACAAACTCATTATCTCTCACATCTTAGAAATTCTAACCACAAAACCCTAACCCTCGAGAGAGAAAAACCCTATAGAGAAAAACACAAGGCCATAAAAAGCCCTTATTCAAGGTGAAACCTTATATCCAATTGAAACAATTGTTAAAACTCTAACCATTGTCAACCAAAATTTATTCCTTTTTTTTCTGTCTGCGTTCTATTAACGAGGCAAACATTGGCAAATACATGGATGGGAATAGCAAAAGCAACTGTATAAATAGCAACGCCCTTTGTTTTCTAAAGAAAAAATTACGTCCGTACCATAAGTAAAAGGGTATTGCCCACAGGTCCATATTTATGTAAATTTTACTCAAAGGCCCACATTGCATGCTAACTTTTAAATTTTTTTTCAATTTTGCCTCAAGGTTTGATGTTCTAAACATCTAATAGATTTTCTAATTTATATCTCTTTAATTTTTTTGAAATGTAGGAATGGACGTATTCTTTGTGGGTGGGGGGGGGGGGGGAGGGGGCCGAAGGCGGATGGATGTTGAGTAGTCCGATATTTCAAATATTGGACCGCAAAAACACAAGGGGGCCGAAGGCGGATGGATGTTGAGTAGTCCGATATTTCAAATATTGGACCGCAAAAACACAATGATAAGCCATCCGAAATTTCTAACTTTAAACCAAACAAAAAAGGACAATGATAATTACTATGACAGTACCACCGGGGCCCCCTACAGACATCTCTATACTTTAATAAAATGAAAAAATGGTCGTATTTTTGGAACATCGAACCGTGGGGTAAAAATGAGGAAAAAAAATCAGTCATGGTGGATGTCCACGTAAAATTTGCATAAATATGGACATGTGCATGATACCCCTTTTATGGTTTGGACATTGTTTTCCCTTTTTAAAATTGTTCCCTGTGGTGGAAACAAAAAATTTTAAAAAAATAAAGGGCAATTATGTTCACATGTGCAATCCTTTATTTATATGGATATTATTTATGTTAGGTGTAACTATTGTTGTAAGGTGGGTACAGTGGGTCGGAACCTTGGAATCCAGCCTTTATTTATGCCTTTGCCACCAAGCCAAGAGGGCCAATCCAAGAATGTGCTTTCTTTGATACGCCGCTTTGTTTTTCTTTAAAATTTTCTAAAAAGTCGACGTCTCCCTCTTATGTTGGTTTTGACCTAGGGGTGGAACGGCTCGGGTCCGGGTCCAGCCGGATCCTGACCCAAATTCACTGGACCTGGATTCAGACCTAATCGAAATTGACCCAAAAATTAAAATATTTATGTATTTAACTGTAATTAAATATATTTGACTCAAAAAATATTATCAAACCCAAACCCACACCCGAATAGTATTCGAGTTCAAGATTTGAAACCGGACCTGACCCGCAGGATTTAATTTTTTGACCCATACCTAGATCTGGATCGGGCCTACCCCTCGGGTCCCAGGTTGGGTCCGAGTCCACTGCAAAATGTTTTCTGCCTCACCTATATTCTTCTTTATTTTCTTCGCCTTTGCTACTCTGGCTGAACGTGTTGGAATGCATAATAAGGAAAGTGGAAGCAAACAAACAAAGAAAAAATAGAAAGAAAAGAAGCCCTCAAGTTTAAGCAACTAAGCAAGTGGCCTGAAAGAACAAGCTTCAAGGATAAATTATTCCTAACAACGAAAACAAATATTAGTTAAGGGGTCATGACTCATGTCCCTTTATAAAATCATCATCAAATAGGACATATATTTTTTAATTTGATTTCTTTCCATTGCCTCCTGAAAGAAATCCCAAAACATATGTAAATTACCCCTTTTTAGGGTTGGAACCTTGAAAGACAATATAGTAACTTGACCTACCTAAGGGACCCAGCTAAATGATCCGGAGTACTTTATTTATTTAGCGTTTGTTTAATTACTAAAAGGGTGTGGTCTGTATAAGGCATAGGCCCTAAACAATTAAATAGTGTTGAAAAATGTTGTTTCAATACTAGAAACTTTTGTGAGGGCCTGATAATTTATTTTTATATCTAATAATAAAATTTAAAGCTTAAAAATAGTGTAGATTGAGCAGATCTATGAACAATTGAAAATCTTGAAAATTAACAGCCTATAAATTGCATTGCATGATGCACAATTTTCAAGACTTAAAATCTATTTTTCTCATATCCATATATCTTGAAGTCGAGATGATTGATTTGAGGATTGTGGAGCATCGAAACAACATCTTTTAGTGAATTTTTGAGATGCGACTTTATTTGATTGTTAAGGGCTTCACCCTTATATAAACTTTTCCCTTATTAAAAATGCCCATATTTGTTTAGGGTTCCCAACTATCAACAAATGCATTTATCAAATGATGCAATTTCTACATAAGGCCTAGGTTTTATGAAATTAAAGTAACGACGCACCTTGAATGCATGTTTGAAAAGCACTTTAGGCATTGAAAATCTTCATGATGGCTCTAAAATCAAGTTCAAAACCTGATTATGAAATTTGAAGTTACAAAATTGGTACAGATCTTGCGGATCTGTGAACACTTACTTTTAGAGCAAAATAGATGCTCTAGATAATGTATTACAATCTACACTATTTTGAGGCCTTTAAAGCCTAAACTTTCTTATAACCATAATGGTCAATACGAAAATGATCGATTTGAAGGTCTTTCTATGCCAGAACAATTATTTTCGGGGAGTTATGGAGTGAGGCTTTTCTTATTTTGATAGGGGTACAGCCATATCAAAATATTTTTCTTTCTCGAATATCTTTTGAGGTGATATGTGAGTGGAATAAAATCTTAAAGCAAACTTTCTAATGTAAGTTGAGATCATTTGGTCCATTTCACAATGAATTTTGACCTCTTATATAAAGCTTTTCCTTCCTAAAAATGTTAAGAGCACCTTGATTCGAATCGAATAAAGAGCTTCCACAAATACAAGAAGCTACCAAAAACATCAAACCAAAATGAAGAAAAGGTGAACCTTAGATTGGTAACTGAAGAATCGTGGAAAGTCCAGAAGGGAAGGTAATGAAAGCACCCTAACTTAAAATACAAATTTTTTTAAAAAAGGAACTAATATTACGGGTATAAATAGTTAACCTAGTCATCCCCTTAATAAGTGGAATTGTTGATAAGCATATATATATATATATATATATATATATATATATATATATATATATATATATATATATATATATATATATATATATATATATATATATATAGAGTATCTTTCTCTGTCAATAACCATAAGAACATGGACATGTAAGAGATAACAATGATGATGAGGGCTAAGAACATTTATTTTTGGTATAAGGAGATCGTAATTATTTTTAGTCGTTAGATGTGAAATCCAATAGATGAAAGTGTGTCACAATATTTGAGGCATTTTATTTTGAAACTTGTGCTCGATCAATGACACATCCTCAACCGCCTAATTTAAAATCTAACGGTCAATGATGATTGTGACCTTCTTGTATCAAAAGTGAATGATCTCATTGTATATATTTTCTAACGAAAAAGTTTGTATAAGGCTGTAACCTTAAAATGTAGAACCACGGATGCACCTCAAAAATCCATCGGAAAAGGTTATTTTAATATTGAAAAACGTTGTGATTGATCATCTCGACATCGAGATGTATGACTATGAAAAATAAAAATATTTTGAATCTAAAAAATAGTGCATACAACATATTATCTACACCGTCCATTTTCAAGATTTTCATATGTTTATAGATTTACTTGATTTTAACAATTTTTGAAATTTAAAATTTTATAATTAGATATAAAAATAGATTTATGAGATAATCCTAAGAATATTTTACATCAAAATTATATGTTATGATAAAATTTGAAAGTGCACCTTAATTGGATTGTATAAGGTTGCAACCTTATGGAATCCACACCCTATATTTTCCAATTGAGAAGGGGACTTTGGATGGCCGCCCATGCTTATTCTTCCTGCTCCAATCAATGTTTCAAGCATAGTTATTGGCGGGACCAAATCAACCGATCATACCAACGACTGATAACTTGGCCGGTCTGTGCCAAGGTCAGATCTGGGCTTTAATCGGGTTGACCAATGGGGCAAGTGGTTCTAAGACATTTGTATTGGAAGCTATAATGTGTATTTGTTGTTTTTTTTTTCTTTCTCAAATCCAGTTTAACTGGTTCGACGAGTGATATGATCAGTATTGATTGGGCCAAACTCTTCACCAGTTTGATAGGCGATCGGGTAACGACATAAGCACCTAGCGACCTGAGTTGGATATCGGATTTCTAAAAAACTGATCCACGAAAAAAAGGAAACAATAATTTTTGATAAAAAAGAAGAAAAAAAGATAGAAATGGCATGGGGTTCAGGATTTACTAGAGTCTCAACAACTAACCACCAGGTTATAGACAACAGTGGGTGATTTCATGGTTTTGAGCCACTGGAATCAGAGTCCCGAAGTTCGAGCTAACTCAGATGATTCTGATTCTCAAGCCTTTGAATTTTTGACTAAAACTACAATATAAAAGCAAAATGAGTTCTTCTATCCCATTGTCCCCAAACAATGTTTAAAAAACTGATGGGCATAAAACCATTCTTTTAAATCCTAGATTACGATGCCAGATTGGTCACCTGTTGGACTGATCTGGATCGCCTATTCCAGCCATAACAACCCAATTCTCCAGTGCAAGAATCAATCCAAAAAATTAAATTAATAATATTAATTTAAAACAAAAGTTAAAAAATTTTAAAAATTAAAATGGGTGAAAACCTAATGCTTTGGGCAATCCAAACTGCTTGATTCTCCTCTGACTGAATTAGGTGGCTCGTACAATTCTCTGACTGAATTAGGTTAGTCTATCAAAATCAAACTAATTCCGAATTAATCGGAGTTGGGTCCCCATGAATTTCAAAGTCACAACACCATGACAAACATGTTAAGGAGCCTGAAAGAGTATGACAAGAAAAGAGGAAGAGGGCACTGGCAAGAAAGAAATAAAATAGAAGAGTAAAAAGTGGGGGAGGTTTTATTTGCTAAAAAGCCTCTGAGGAATACTTCAAGAAATTCCCATAAAGAAAACACTGACTATTTTCCCATTGACCAAGGGAAATATAATTGATTAGTGAACTCCAAAAAGATGACACTCATTAATAATAATATAATAATTAATTTATTTCAAATCTTTATGGGTGGATGCGAGGCATGCATCGTTTAGACACTTGATCCTTTTCCATTCCTAAAAATAATTATTTTTAATATTCCCAATACAAGTATTGTCTGTATGGGACTAAATAATTATTTTTAATATCCTCAATACAATTATTAGCTGTATGGGACTAGGAGATTTGACTTATCTCAACTGGCACACAACTGGGTTAGGAACATTTGGGAGATAAGACACCAAAAAGAATAATATAACTCACTATTGAGGCGTGGATGGTGATTTTAAGTCCCTCTTTCCTAAATCCAAAGGGCAAGAACCCCAAATCCCCAATATAGGACCACTATTATTTGTATTTATATTTATAGAGCATTAATTAATTGCTATTAGGGACCATATACTATACACTAGTGTGGGGTACCCTAACCGACCATCCACTATCTGTACTTATCAACGGCCGGCTGAGGTCATATGTTGTTTTTTAGTGAGACTTAACAACAAGATCATGACTTCTACTTAACAACAAGATCATGACTTCTTCTTCTTTTTTATTTGATATATTAATAGCGGGAATGGAGGAAGGGGCGTAATGTTAAGATTTGAAGTAGTTTGGTTAATTGCCAGCCATATGTTGTTAAGATCTGACGTAGTTTCGGTACCCAAGGAGTCGTAACGGTAGCATCCCCACACTCAATTACCACATCGCATTCAAATGTAACTCCTCCAATCTATTAAAAAAAAGAAGAAGATAGGGCCTGTCTTCTCTATTGAAATACACAAAAAAAAACATAATAGGTAACGAGTATGATATATTATCTTGTTAAGTTTAAGAAAAAATATCGTACAAGTGCAGTATTAGGTATTCATAGTCAACATCCATTTTTCTTGGTTATCGTAGTACGAAGTTGATTTTACTTAAAATATAATAAAAACCAAATATCTATGGCGTACTAAGCTTGCCAAATCTGGACCGTCCATTCATAATCTAGTCTCCTCCTACGACAAAAGTGGCCATACATTGCTTTTTTGCCCTTTTGAAAACGTTTAAATTTTTTTATTAATAATAAACAATTTTATACAACCAATTATATCACAAAGAGCATGTACCATACATTGAGTTTGATGAGTCAATCTACACATAAGACTGGCTTGTGTAGCACTCCACATAAAACAATAAGAAAAGGAAAATGGTTTGATAGGGCTGCATCCCTATAAAAAAGTAAAGCCTCACATCAAAAAGTCACATAAAATTGTAAATCTTGTATCAGAAAATCTTCAAATCGAGCATCTCCACCTTCACCATGTAATTGTGAAAAAAAAAAAGATTTCAAACCCTAGAAATAGTTTATATTATAACACATTATCTAGTCCAATCATTTCAATTTAAAAATAAATGTACCCAGATCTACAAGATCTGTACTAGTTTTTGAACTTCAAACTTTATAATCATGTTGGAAATTGATTTTGGAGTCATCATGGTTATAAAAATTACATCTTTAAAATGGATGTGATCAAATAACAATGGGCTCAAGGGCATGTTGCTTATTGTTTTTATTAAGAGAGCCCGTACCGTCCAGAGTTATTTATGCAAAAGATTCATATTCGATCATGTCCCATGCTCCTCTTGTGCGAGCATACTATTCACTTACTTCCTCAGGTGAAAAAATTACCTAGGAGGGTTTTTTAATATGAAATTTTGGTGGAACCACTTAAAAGCCACCAGATGATTATTTCAATAAAAGAATTCGAATTTAATTATTTAATACTTAGATCTGGCTACATAAAAGCAAAGTGGTTTATGTGTAATTTTAGAACCACTTCTTTCAGGCTCATAGATAATGCATTTCAATTTCTTTCTTTTTTCTTTTGGAGTTCGTCACTTCTTTCGATAAAAAATTTTGAGTTCCTAAAAGTATGCCTACAGTAAGATTTATTAAGAAAGTAAATAGATGAGCAAAATCTTTTTATCTTCAAATAAAATTTATAGAAGAGACCATTTATTTTTGTGGTAAGGAGGTCACAATCTCTTTTATCTATTAAATTTCAAAAAAAACTATCATTGACTAGACTCAAAATTTAATTTTCTTTTTAGAACTTTGTGATACATCCCAAACCATCCAATTTAACATCTAATAATTGAAAATAGCCGTGACCTCCTCATGTCAAAAATAAATGATCTCATAATATTAAGTTCCCGATAATAAACTCCATACATCAATTTGATAAAAAAGACCAGTAAATTGATCAAAAATATTTTTTTTTGGATCGAAGACAAGTTCTTCGCACAACAAATTTTCAGGCCAAAATTAACCCCAAATATCTTGTTTTTTGAACAAATTAAAACATGGATATGGTAACCAATTCGATTATAATTTAAAACCCTCATTTTTCATCAATTATCGTTAACTATTAAAGATGAAATTAACGAAATGGCCGATCGAATTAGGGTTCTTCAAGCAGCTTGAACACAGGTTCTTCAAGCAAATTTTCGGGCCAGAATCAACCCCCTATATCTTGCTTTTTGAACAATTGAAACAAAGATACGGTAAACAAATCGATTATGATTCAAAACCACGAAATGGTGGATCAAATTAGGGTTCTTTGAGCAGCTTGAACACAGGTTCTTCGAACAAATTTTCGAGCCAAATTCAACACCCTATATTTTGTTTGTTGAACAAATTGAAACATGGATATGGTAACCAATTCGATTATGATTCAAAAATCTCAAATTTAATAAATAATCGTTACCTATTGAAGAAGGAATTGATGAATGGCAGAGTAGAAAATCAGCCACTTCAATCCACAAGAACTACTGTTTTTTTAATCTTTGATTCAAATTTTGTTGTTTTATAGACAATCAATATGGTTTACAACACTAAAGCATCAAAAAGACCAAAAAATGGCAAGGAAATCAAATAAAAAAAGCAAGAAAATTTGATTCACAAATCCTGCTGCAAATAGCGGGCTCTATTTAAAAAAACAGCCATTATTTCGTTTTGCCCTTTTTTTTCCAAAAAACACTGTTTTCACATAAAACCGGTTCGGTTAGATCAAAACCGGCCGATTAGACATAAATACGGCCGGTTCAACCCCAAACCAGCAGATTTTAAACCCGATAATTTTCTGAGAGATGGGTCTAAGTATTGGTAACCCAAAACCGGCCTAACCGGAGTTGGAACCATGGCGGTTCCGATCTAACTGGCCTGTTCCGGTTCAAACCGCCCGGTTTTACGAACACTGATCCATAAAAAATGTTTTTGCTTTGGCTATGGCTTCATCGATGTTCTGCAGCTTCCTCTCAATACTGAAAATAAAGAAATCCGATTTAACTTAACAAATATATTCTACCAAATCACCTAAAGAACATTGAATTGTTAGCATATGTTACTTAATCATAAAGAACCAACGATGGCAAGGAAAAATGAACAAATATCAAGTAGACCTCGGAGTACAGGATGGATATTGGAAACATAAATTTTATGGCTATTTAACATTTTACCCATAATTTTTGAATAATTTCCAGACTACCCATCATTCTTTTGATAAAATTTCAAAAGAATGATGCAGTTTGAAAATTGATAAAAATTTATCAACTTACACCAAGGGTAAAATGTTAAATAGGTTCAAATTTTAGGTGTATTTTGATAAATTTTCCTAACTGCCTTTCCTCCACCGCCATTTTGCATTTAGATTTAGGACTGTCTCAAGGCAAATATGTTTCATCATTGGGGGGAGGGGGGAGAGAAAACGCATGCTGGAAACTCATAGGCAAGTGATCTCCTGGCACATATATACCACACTGTACCCAGACTAAAGAGATTTTTCACCTCTCAACCAGTCATGGTGAGACAGGCAAGCAAGCTAAACTTCATTGCACACAAATATTTTCTTGGGTAAATTAAGATTCAATCAAGAAAACTTGGGTAAAAAGTCATGCATACAATAGTAAGTCACCTATGAGGAAGTTCAGAATCTGCACTAGCTTCACTGAGAATCCGTTCGAATTCTTGAATGTTTTGCCTCAATTCACGTTGGAGCTTGTTACACATTGGATGCATCGCAATACTAGGATAGTAAGTTCAAGAACAAATTATCTTTCACTTTTCTTCACCACAGCATCATGAATCTCTTCTTTATGCTCCTAGGACCAAAGGCAGTAGCTCCCAAATACATGCTCACATGATTTCTCCATTTCGTCGCTTAGACTAGCATTAGCAGGATCAATTCCCTTGTCATTTCCAATTCCATCTGTTTCCAATTGCAAGTTCAAAAATGTAAACCCTCAAGTTTGTTGAAATCATGTTAAGAGATTCAAGGAAAAATGATGCAAGGTTTTCACCAAGAAATGCTTACATTTACGTGAGGAATGGTGCTCTCAGCTCGCTTCTCAGCCAGTTGAACCAGATCTGGCTTCCCTGTTAATTTGAGAAATGGGACATTGCTTTAGAAACAAAACCACCATAACAAGCATACAGTATCTTAGAATTCATGTCATGGAATTATACCTTTTTGTTATTGGTGCTGCTATTGGTACTACCATGAGCCTCAGAGATGGAGATGTTTCCTGTCCACAAGATAACATTATATTAGCAAGCACAGCCAGCCAAAAGCTCATTCATCATACGAAATGAGTATGTAGTCCTAAATGCTAAACCCTCTGTAGTGTTTTCTCAACACTCGACTTGGGGGTTGGTGTCACTTGTTGATTGCCCTTGGAACATGTTGCGCTACTTAACTTCAGCTGCTAAACACTCAAGCTCAATCCCTCAATTCCTTGTAAACATAATATTTTGCTCAAAATATTAAATCTACGGATGTATTGCCGCTCTGGGCAAAAGTACTAAGACATTTTAGACGTGCTAGAAACCGACACTCATACTAGCGTCCATTCAACACTGACTCCTAGGCAAGTGCTGTAGGAAAATTGATAGAAGAACAAGAATCAGCAATAATTCAGGTCAAACACAAGCAATAACTTGGAAAAATCTAGGATTTCCTCCACATCCCAAGCTAGGGTTCCAAAAACTTAAGCTTTTCTTTCTTTTTCCATTCTGAAAATCACATGGAATGACCACTCAAGGGCCCCACACACTTCTTATTTAATTGTTCAAAAGACAATAATTATCCGTACAAAGTATAAATTACTCATACATTCTAACTTAAGTGATTGTTAAAATAAATGACACTCACTATAAATAAAATAAACTAAAAAATTCCAACTAGTCCAAAAATTTAAAAAAACTGAAAATCACCCTTAAAAAAACTAAAAATCATCCCAAGCAATGCTTGCTCTTCTTGTTCTTGTAGCCCTCCTAGCATTTTCACCCACCAAATATGCATGGGAATTAGGAGAAACCCTAAAAGAAGATCACTCATCGCCTTGAATACTTGATGACTTTGTGCATCATCGCAAAGCATCTATAAAACCATGCCTTAATGGAAATTCTATAGTTTTTATTAGGTAAGTTTTTTTATTTCTTTTAATCAGTAGTAAAGCACTTCTACTAAAAGACTAAGGGCGTTTTGGATGAGTGAGAGTTGAACGTCCTACTTCCATGTTTAATATTACAGAATGGAAGCTGCAAAGTGGAAGGGCGGCTTTCCTCGCAGCATTTTTTTAGCATCAAAATGGGTCCAGTTTTGGAAGGTCTCCCTTCCATCAAAGATCAAAGAAGGGCAGTCCTCCATAATTTGTGGGAGACTCCCTTCCACTCTCAAAAACTCCGTGTGTCAAAAACACCCTAAAAGTGGGAGTTGTGAGGGGAACAGATGCAACAACTGGAAAGCATCAATATTTCCAAAAAGTAGGGTAGAAAGGTCTAGGGAACAAAGTTCAGGAAAAGGGATGGATCAAGGTTTTAGAGTGGAAGTGCGATACAAAATACAAAGTTCCTGCAACTACTAGGCCTTTAGGTGTTGGAATATTATGGCATAGTGAGGCCTAGTGCGGTGAGGTTTTGAACATACTAAGAGTGATTTTTGCTTGCGGTGATACCATGAAAATTCATCATCTTCATCATAGCCTTTCCCAAATAATTGGATCCTGACCCGCCCTTCTGGTCTATTAAAGGCCATACCCTCAATCTCCATATCTTTTTGGACTCGTTCCAACCACGTCCTTTTGAACCTACGCCTTGCCCTTTTTAATCCTTCCACTTGAACTAAATGGGTGCTGGAGTGGGTCAGCGCCACATATGACCAACCCATCTATGTCTACTCTTTCTCATCTTATTATCTATTGAAATGGCACACCTAAATTTTCTAGATGGATTCATTTTGAATTCTATCCCTTCTTGTTTTTCACTCATCCATCTCAACATCCTCATCTCTGCTACACTCATTCTATGGGTATATTATTTTTTGTCCACCCAACATTCTATCCCATAGAGCAAAACTGGTCTCATAGCTGTCCTATAGAACTTCCCCTTCAGCTTCATTGGTATGCAGCAATCATATAAAATTCCAGTTGTACATCTCCACTTCTCCCATCCAGCTCTAATTCCATGTGAGACATCTTCCTCAATCTCTCCATTTTCTTGGATTATTGACCCAAGATATCAAAAATGCGATCTTTTTTGTACTTCCTGACTTTCAATCGTAACTACTTCTTCGTCTCTACTACTATTATTACTAAACTTGCATTCTATATATTTTGTCTCAATCCGACTAATTTTAAAACCTTTGGATTCTAGAGCATCCCTCCAAAGTTCTAACTTTGTATTGACATTGTTTCGGGTCTCATCGATCAAAACTAAATCATCTGCAAACAACAGGCACCACGGTACCTCATCATGTAGGTACTTAGTTAAGTCGTCCATAACTAAGACAAAGAGGTACGGGCTCAATGCTGATCCTTGATGTAGATCTGTTGTCGTTGAAAACTAACTCGTCTCTCCACTAGTTGTTCGTACTATAGTTACCAAAATCGCCTACGAGGGTAGCGATTCCGTTTTGGAATCTCGATTCGACGTTTCCTCAGGCAAAAGTCGATTCTAAAAGAAAGGAATCACATTTCCATTTTTAGTGGAACGCGATTCCACTTAGTTTAATAATCTCGATTCCTCGATTGTCGGAATCAAGATTCCATATCGAGCACTTTTTGATTCTTAGCTACACAAGAATATGATTCTGCTTGTGAGAAATGTTGATTCCAATTTTTTTGGAATTGCGAATCCATGTTGTTTGTAATCAAGTTTCTATATCGCAGACATCGTGATTCCTTGCTACACAACAATGCGATTCCACTTATGCTAAATGTTGATTCAAAATATTAAGGAATTGTGAATCCATGTTGTCAGGAAGCAATGTGAGCGTAGGGAGAGCAGAAACCCTTCGATGTGTGTTCAATCATGAGTGAGCGCGACATGTATGAGAGCGTAAGGGAATTTGAAGTCGTTGCACACGGCAATCAAATAAAATATGAGTAATATGTGAGCATAGGGAGAGCAGAAACCGTTTGATGTGTGCTCAATCATGAGTGAGCGCGACATGTATTAGAGCTTGAGAGAATTTTATTTTCTTATTTACTAATTTTCATCCTCCATTCCATGTTACTTTTTAAGAACTCTTACCAAGAATAAATAATACTAAAAAAACAATTTACTTCAAATATAATAATGTTTGGTAAATGGTGTGGGTACTAAACTACTAATGTAATAATGTTTAATATATGATCGACACTCTCATTTCTTCAAGTTGAATAAGAGGATAAAAATGCTTTTCTTTAAGAGATAATAAGGATGTGAGCGAAGTGCCATGTGTGGTGTCTTAGGTTCAATTAATCATTAAATATCAAAGAAATTGACTAAAAATTGAATAACTCAATTTTCAAAAGTCAAAAGACTCAAAACTACATTAAACAAAGAAGAATTACTATGTTATGTACTTATTTTATAATTCAAGGAAAGGAGATAAAGGGAGTTTGCCCTTGTTCTCACTCCTTGTATGCCATAGACTAGCTTTAGACCTCTTAGGCATAATAGGGATCGAGTCCATTGTATGGGATTGTCCACAAAGATATCATAAAGGTTGACATTAGTATTTGGAGTCTTGGACTGAGTATATACAGACCAAAATTCGATCTTGTAGTAATGGGTAAATTTATATATTTTCTAAATACTCTTCCCATATATCGGAGGGAATTGGTTCGCAATTCTAGTAAGGGGAGAATCTCGATTCCAATATGGGGAGAATCACGATTCCAAAATGGTGAGAATGTTGATTCCAAGTTGATGGGGACAACGATTCTAGAATTCTAGGAATCATGATTACTTATTTTTAGGAACCACGATTCTATAGTTTTAGGAATCACGATTCCAGCAACCACCGAAACCAGTGGAGTCATGTGTGATTCCATATCGGTATGAAACACGATTCCAACATGAAAGGATATCGATTCTTGCAAATAGGAAACACAATTCTTAATTTTTTAAATAGTGATTCTGAAATAGTGAGAATCATTTTTCTCAAATCCGAATCGTACAGACAACGATTCTTAGATTGAGAAACTTTTGATACACGCGATTCTGATTCCAAAAACGATTAGGAATCACATATGTTTCCAACAACTATAGTTTGTACACTAGTTAACGCTCCATTGCACATATCTCTCACCAAGTCGGTGTAGTGTCTAGAGACTCATTTCTTTTCCAACACCCACCAAATCAAATCTCGAGGTGCTCTATCATAAGCTTTCTCTAGATCAATAAAGACCATGCGGAGATCTTGTCCCTTCGCTTGAAACTTCTCAATCAGTTGTCTAAATAGGAAAATAGCCTCGATTGTAGACTTTCTTGACATAAAATCAAATTGGTTTTCAGATATACTCGTTTCATGCCTTAGTTGTTGCTCAATCACTCTCTTCCAGAGCTTCATAGTATGGCTCATACACTTGGTCCCTCGATAGTTCGCACAATTCTGTATGTCTGCTTTGTTCTTATAAATAGGTACCATAATACTTTTCCTCCATTCGTTTGACATTTTCTTTGTTCTCAACACCTTGTTGAACTTATAGAAATTCTTGTCAAGTAAAATAGCTCAAGGATATCTTGTTCAAACTATGCCAAAATGATGTACAATGATAAAGACCTATAGGCAAGCAATTAGGCATGTTATGGTGAAAATCAACTATAAAGAAGCAAGATGGATGGATCACCTTGCTCTTATGGACCATTTACAGCAAGAAAGGGATCTTGACGAAGATGGAATCCTTGATGCTAAAGGCTCATCAAAGAACTAGACACTGTAGCTCCTCAGTCTATGCTCATGGTTCACCATAAGGGGGACATGCCTCTCTCTTTTTCTCAAGCTTTCTCTCTTTATCTTGAGGATGGAATGAGGGTGGCATGCTCACCAAGGGGGCTTCTCTAACTCACTTAGGTTGTTCGAGAATTTAGGGTTTAATGGTTTACATGGGATCATATTGTGGAGCTTCAAGATGGTTAAATTTGGAACATTGATTAAGGGAATCCAAGGTGTAGACACCCCCTCCGAATCTAGGATTATTTCTAAGTCCCCGAACCCTGAAGCTTACTATCCTACGCCCTAGTGCACCATAGCCCCATACTCCATACACCATATCAAACATCCTAGAAATCAGTTCCATCATTAACTAAATCCAAATCAAACTAACCTAACCTCACTTAGTTACGACTTAAACCCACTTAGGAACCATGAAGCCTTCCAAATTAAGCTTAAACCCCCTTTAACCTTCCTAGTTAGGTTAGAAACATGCCTAAAGACCTTTTATTTCTATAATAAGCCCTAGATTAGGAGCCCCCAAAAAAGATTAGGCCCCTAATCACCTGTGACCAGCCAAATTAACCAAGACCCTAGGTTTGACCCATTTAAATAATAAAATCAATTAAACATATGTATAAATGAAGCCATTTAACACAAAAATCCTGTAACCCCCTTCAAAAAGTCCCAAATAGAATCATATGGACGTATGGGGCTAGGTGGCAGGAAACCATCCCTAGTCGGAGTCCATAGGACTTAGCAAGCCCACCATGGTCGCATGAGACCCTCAAGGATCGTGCATAGCCCAGGTGGGCTTGCGTAAAGATTGACGGCCCTAATTGGGCCAACACCTTGGATGGGAAGTTATAGAGGGCACTGGCCTATAGAAAGGTCCCCTTACACTAAGAAAAGGACTGGAATTCTTGACATTTATACTGAAACTCTAACGCTTAGAATCCAGATTTTCGAGCCACACACCCTAAATAACATAATCCTAACCTTAAACCATCTAGGCCACCTTGCATGTACATAGCCTCAGCCCCCCTCTTTGACCCTCATACAAACCCCAAAACAGCCTAAATCCTAGACTAAGGACCGCCATCGGACTACTCTAGACTGTTGTGGTCGACACTCGCCTCAAAGGTCCCTCTCCAACTCTGATCAATCTCCAACTACGAGCATCTCTGGCTCATCTCTCTAAAAATACGAAGGGAACGGTTCCCTCACACTGACATCTCTGAATTGAGTCCCAACTCAGGTTGCCGGGCCTGTGGGCCCAGCTTAAAAGTAAGCCCACTAACCCACTAACCTGTTCTTTCATTTTTTTTGTTATTTTTTTTTTCTTTTACATAGTGGTTCTCTTACTCATTTTCCAAACATCTTCTCAAAGCCCCTTCCCTGTTTTCCCTTCTTTTTTAAGTTTCGTTTGGTTTAGGCGATTTCTAGCCAGTGCGGCCGGTAATCTGCGAGAAAGTGGCCCTCTTTCGGTCATTTCATTATGTTATAGCTTGATAGAACCCTTTTATCTCTACCCTCTTGACAATGAGTTTATACATCGAACCAAGGCAATTTCACCCTCTCGCCAGAATTTTGGCGTATAAACACAAGCCCCAAAAATGTATATCCTGCAACACATTATCCGGACCAGTAAATTTGAAGTGTTAACAAATTCATCAGTTTTGCATCATTTTTTGGAGCTTCAATTTTTATAATAGATTTCAAGCCGTCATAGGGGTTTTCAACACCAGAAATATATTTTTCAGTGAGGTTTCATTTGTGGCTGTACATTTTCTTGTAAAGTTGCGGGCTTAACTAACCAAACCCATAAAAAATAGATGAATTTGTAACAATATAAAACATAGGTTAATCTGCATAAAACACAAAGGTAGCATACTTCTTAGCCCAGCTCAATGTACATTTCAATAAAAAGATCAGAAAAAGCAATTAAAATTGAGATAATTTAATACCACAGAAAAGTAGTAGAAAAAAAAAAAGGATGTTAAAATTAAGAAAGTTCATATAAGTCACAGTATAAATTAAATGGAATGTGCAAAGCATTCCTTTCATACTGATCATTGTAGTTTAGACGTGCTTTGTATTTAGCAATTCAAACATTTATTTTCTACATTTCTTCCACCAAATATGAAAGTATATCTTAAATCAACGTTTGAGATACATAGAGAATAACATACTTAAAAAGTGAGATAATATAAAGAACATTTGAGAAAGAGATCCATATGAAAGAGATAATGTGTATTATTCAAATTTTTATTTCTTAAATAGAAGTAAGAAATTGAATAATTCTAGTGAGAAATAAAAATAAGAACAAAAAAGTGTTTGCAATCTCATTTGAGAGCTAAATTATCCAGGTGAAAGCTCAAATATTACCAACCAACTAAAATGATAATGAAATTAAAAAAAAAGTGTAAAGTTAAAGGGTAATATAAAAGAAGAAAATTTGTATCAAGTAAAAATTTTCAATTGAAAGCAGGCCAAAATAAATACAGTTATCTTTTTCATCTATTGCCTACACAAGAGAATATGTACCCAGTAACAAATTTTTTTTTTTTTTTTTTTTGAACGTTTAATAGCTACCTATTTTACTATATCCTTGTCTCAAGGTCTATGCCAGGCGAAACCATTCCTCCTCTCTCTCTCTCTCTCTATATATATATATATATATATATATATATATATATATATATAGAGAGAGAGAGAGAGAGAGAGAGAGAGAGAGAGAGAGGAAAAAGTTCATATAATGTTGCAACCTTATACTGCACCTCAAAAATGTAGAAGAAAAGAGAATTCTGAAGTTAGAAAACGTTCCAATTGATCATCTCAACTTTGAGATGCATGGACATAAAGAAAAGATGGAGAAGAATTTCAAGTCTTAAAAATAATGTATCTTATAACAAGTTATATGGACTGTATATACATACATGCACACACATACACACACAAAATAAGTATTTACTTTTGGTACAAGGAGTAAACAGTCGCAATTAACCATTAAATAAGAAATCGGGTAATTGGGGAAAATGTCGGGCACAAAGTCCAAAAAATACAATATCTCGTATGTTGCAATGCACTTCAATTTGTCAGATTCTACATCCTGAAGCATGAGGCTCATCAATTTTTCAGCCATGAACAAGAGAAAAAACACTGATGCCAGTTAACCAAATTCTAATGCGGACACAGAACATTAGGATTGTGTGTATCCTTAAGGTGAGAAGAAATTTAAACAACTAAAATATGCGAATTGATTTCATGCTACAAAGCAAGGTGTCATGACATTTGTTTATGTTTTATTTTGAAAGAGAGGTGTCATGCCATGTTTATAACAGCAAAACAATTTGTAAGATTTTTTCCATTTACAGGAATTGAATAAGAAGCGTTCACATCAGTATACGAAGTCAAATGTTGTCCAAAATACCCATGTCTGTCTTTTGAATGCAAATGACAGTGGCCCATAATACAATATTGGATAGCCAATATGAAAATCACCATTTACCATATATAAAATAGCAATTTGATATCTGATTGGTTTATTTTTGTAGTCTAAAATCCCAGTTTCAAAAAAAATTGTGCTGCAAGGGCAATACTGTGGAACCGATGGTGGAAATCTCATTTCCTAAAAAAGAACATTTTTTTGCCTCGATTCTTGATTAAAGGCAATCAAGAGAAAATACACAAATTCCCTAAAATTTAGGGTTTGTAGGTTTAAAATCAGATTCCATGGGTAGATGCTTCAATGTGATTTTCCCAATTTCCAAGTCTTCACGAACTTTAGGGATTAAAATCTCAGTTTAATCAGCAGGAAAAAAAGATCCCAAATCGATGAAATACACATACCTGGTTTGTGGTTACCAGTAGGATAGGGTTAAGCTTAGGCTTCAATCGATTGGGGCGCTTCAGCTTCAATCGAGAAGCTTCACTGGTTTGCAGCTATGCTAGCTCAAACAACACTGATATATGGACCGAAAAATTTCTAAATTATTTGATTTGCAGATTCGGGTTATACGAAAGGAAGGTAGGTGATTTTTTTTGCGGGAGCTCGAACAGAGAGAGAGAGAGAGAGAGAGGCGAAAGGGCAGGTGCGAGGAAGAGAGCGTGAGGTGAGACAGGGACAAAAAAGCTCGCAGAGAGGGGAGAGAGAGAGAGAGGGGGGAGAGAGAAAAGGGATGAGAGAGAAAAGGGATGAGAGAGAAGAGAGACGTGGAGTGGGGGGTAGAGAGAGCAGGGGAACAGGGAGAGGAAAAGAAAACGCTGTTTCTTTCTATAAAACAAAGAAATGGGACGAGAATGAGGCGGGAGCGGGAGAGAAAACACTGTTTCTCTCTCTAAAACACACACAAAAAGACAGAAAAAGAAGGAAAGGTCAAAAGAAGAGGTTGTTATATCGTATGAAGAAGAGGAAGTTAGGGAAAAAAAACGCAATCAGACCGCACCATGCACATTACTCCCGCCTGTCACTCCGCGTTTGCACCTCAACCTTACACGCCCCCGCGTATCAAGGACAGCGATGTTTGAACGCGGCAAACCAAAGAAATCCACTCTCTCTCTCTCTCTAAAAACCTCTCCTTCTCTCTCTAAAAACAGATGAGAAAGACGGTTACGGTACAATGTGAAGAGAATTGTTATGTTAAAAATAAAAAAATGAAATGGGTGGGGTTTGAACGGGTGTCTTGGGTGGGCGCATAGAGCGGAGGTGCGGTGCGGTTATATAAGGCACGGGGAGAGTGATGGATGCATCACGCTCTCCCGATTAGCCTCTTTTCATCTTCTCAAAGGAGCGCACCTCAAAGATAATAGCGCCGGTCGGGAATCACCACCATGGCCTCGCGCTAGTCTGAGAGAGCGTCCCTTGTCGTAAGGTATCTGATCCGGCCTTTTGCTGGCCCTATTCTTGTTTTGCATTTTGTACCCGGCCTGTTGTCGGCCTTACTCTTTTCGTATGTTGTAATGCATGCGGTATATATGAAACTTCTCGAGAAAGAGACGTTGAGAATTGTATGATCATCATATATTTGGTTGGTTGCAGGTCATTCTTTCTACGTCCATTCGAGTTAATTGTTTGAACGGACTTGTGATTGTTTGTTTGTCGGAAAAAAAAAAAACCCAAAAGAACTAGTTGAGAAAAAAGAAACAAAAAGATGTCTCGGATTGCATTGTTGGTGCTGCTCCCGCTCCTGTATCTCTCTGTTGAGGCGGAAAACCCTTACAGATACTTCAACTGGAACATCACCTATGGCACCATATCTCCTCTTGGAGTTCCTCAAAAGGTACTACTCAAATGGTGTTTTCTTTGTGTTAATTTCTTGTTTTTCATTCCCAAAAAGATAGTAACATTCAATTCACTGTGTTTTCTATCGCCAAATGATAATTTTTTCATTCCCCCAACAAAAAAGGAATGCTTCTGCAGTAATGTTATTCAATGTCTTTTCCCATCAACTCTGTTTGGGTTCTTTCTTGAGTCTCTTTTTTTAATTTTTTTCAATTTTCTCTGTTCTTTATTGAGTATTTTGTTGGAGAGAGAATTTGAATTATGCTTGAAAAATGTAACGTGATAAATGTATCATGGAATTGCAGGCTATCCTGATCAACAACGAGTTCCCTGGTCCCAACATCAACTCGACCACCAACGATAACATCGTCGTTAATGTCTTCAACAATCTGGACCAACCTTTCCTCCTCTCATGGTAACATCACTGATAAAAGCCACCCATGCCTCCTTCCTTCATGTTATTTGTTTCTGAATTTTATTATGATGATGATGATGCTGTGTTGTGCAGGAACGGTATCCAGCAGAGGAAGAACTCTTGGCAGGATGGGATGCCCGGGACCAACTGTCCAATCCCCCCGGGCCAGAACTTCACTTACCATTTCCAGGTCAAGGATCAGATTGGTTCTTACTTCTACTTCCCTTCCATGTACATGCACAAGGCTGCCGGTGCCTTTGGCGGCCTGCGAATCAACAGCCGCCTCTATATCCCTGTCCCATTTGACGACCCCGCTGACGACTACACTGTTCTCATTGGTGACTGGTACGCCTCTGACCACAACACCCTAAGGCGCCGCCTCGACTCTGGCCGATCCATCGGCCAGCCAGATGGTGTCCTCATCAATGGGATGAACAAACCCAACAAGGCGAACAAGCCACTCTTCAACATGGAGCCTGGCAAGACCTACCGCTACCGCATCTGCAATGTTGGCCTCAAGACATCACTCAACTTCCGGATTCAGGGCCATACCTTGAAGCTGGTTGAGATTGAGGGCTCCCATACCGTACAGAACATTTATGAATCCCTCGACGTCCACGTGGGGCAGTGCTACTCGGTCCTAGTCACTGCCAACAAGGTCCCCCGTGACTACTACATTGTGGCTTCGACCCGCTTCACCAACAAGTACACCCACACTGCCACAGCCCTCATCCACTACACCGGCTCCAAGAAGCCCGCACCCCTCATGCTCCCACCGGCCCCTACCGGTGTGGCCTGGTCCCTTAACCAGTTCAGGTCCTTCAGGTGGAACCTCACTGCCAGTGCTGCCCGCCCCAACCCCCAGGGCTCATTCCACTATGGCCAGATCAATATAACACGCACCATTAAGCTCTCCAACTCCGTTGGATTCGTCAAAAGTAAGCTCCGCTACGCCATGAATGGTGTCTCGTACGTGCGCCCCTCCACCCCTCTGAAGCTCGCCGAGTACTACGGTGTGGCCGCCCGCGTGTTCGACACCAAGGCGATCGCCGACATGCCACCTGCTTCCCCCCAAATCAAGCTGGCCCCTGCCGTGGTGAAGGGGAACTTCCGTGACTTCATCGAGATCGTGTTCGAGAACAGGGAGAAGAGCATCCAGTCGTGGCACCTCGATGGCTACTCCTTCTTCGCCGTCGGGATGAGCGGCGGGCAGTGGACACCAGCAAGCCGCAAGGTTTACAACCTACTCGACGCTGTGAGCAAGCACACCATACAGGTGTACCCCAATTCGTGGACAGCAGTGCTGCTGACCATCGACAACGCCGGTATGTGGAGCTTGCGGTCTGAGCTCTGGGAGAGACAGTACCTGGGGCAGCAGCTCTACCTCAGCGTCGTCTCTCCGGCCCGATCCCTCAGGGACGAGTACAACATGCCCGACAATGCCAGGCTTTGTGGCATCGTCAAGCGCATGCCCAAGCCCGCCCCATACACTTGAAGAGAAAAAAGACACAGACTACACCCCGATCAACCTAACCACTTCTTAATATTTTCTTACTTTTCATTTATTCTTCACCCACTCATCATATATTTCTTATATTCCTCTAACTCAATCAAACCAATCAACTGAAAGAATAAAAACAAGGCAAGGAAGAAGAAGAAGCAGCAGCAGCAGCAACAGTGTAACTAACTACTATTACTACTTGTTGGGAAGTTGCTTAATCTTGGAAATGAGATCCAATTCAATCCAATTTTTTCTATTGTTTGTTTCTTTGCTTGTTTGTTGAACAAAAATCATTTATTCATGGATAGATTGATGGGTTCATTTAGAGGGACCTGCCCACCCATATCTGTATGGACGTGTCGGCGCCCTACTGGAATTTTGGGTTGATGTACTAGGCACTCGAGACTCGACACGTGTACTAAATACGAATGTACTTCTTAGTTATTCCCCGTATAACACAATCTCATATTAAAACTTATTTTTTCTTTATTTTTATAATATTATCTTGGGCAAGATCCAAGCTCTCTTGAGCTTCTTCTCCAGGGTTCAAACTTACTTGGGCTCTCTTAGTTTCCTTCCATAACTAGAAGCTCTCTATCTCTCCAATCAGCTCCATTTCTCAATATCTCCTACCTTCTTTAAACCATAATTTTTATGCAATTGTGTCTCTCTCTCTCTATATATATATATATATATATATATATATGGCGTGGTCCTCATACTATAAAAGTTAGGCGAACCTTAAAAACCTACTAAATATGGTTGTTTCAATGCTAGAAAACCCTCCACATCCTCAACAAGTATAGATATGAAAAGTGGATTTAATCCATGTGATATTCAAGTGTTTGTCAATATGTTCGATCTGCATCATTTTTAGAGTTTTAGATTTTTGTAATTAGGGTTAAAAAATAGATCCACAAGCCATCGAAGCGATTTCTAACACTGAAGCTATATCTTCCAGGTGGATATAGAGGTGTGCTTTACTTTGATTATTTAATATTGATGCTTTATATAAACCGAATGTATATATATTTATATATATACGAAAAAGTATACAATGAGACTATTTACTTTTGGTACAAAGTGGTCACAATTAATCTTGACTATTAGATGTCGAATTGGATGGATACATTATTCTATTGACCAAACACAAACTTCAAAAGAAATATTCTTAGGTCCGGACCCAACCCAACCCGTTGGTATCTCTTATTGGCTGATTTTGTGGTTTATTGCCCGGAAATCCATCCACTGCAGACCCGCCCAAAGTTTTGTTGCAACTATGCTTTGAGCTGACACTTTGAGTCCCGTAATGCTCTGATTTCATTAAAACTTCGAATTTTCTCCCTTTTAACCTTATAATCCAGTCTCAATGACCTAATGGAGGCCACTCCAGGGAGGTTTTATTATTATTATTATTATTATTTATTTATTTATTTATTTTTATTTTTTATTTTATTTTATTTATTTTTTTTTTTTTTTTGAAGGAGCATTTGCCATGCTGCAAATGACATAGTCCTCTTATATTATCCACCACAATTATCGATTTTTCCACCACGGCTAAGTCGCATGGGACATTTTTTAAATTATTTTGTACTGAATCTCAATTAGTTCCTTTGAACTCTGGGGCACGTTGGGTTCGTATGAAAATAGTTATTTTCATATAAAAGAACTCTCCCAAATGATTATGTGTGGGTTTTATTTATTTATTTATTTATGGGTGTGGTTTGTATAGGGAGCAACCTTAAACAATCCAATTAAGGCGCACCACTAAATTTTATCATAATTTTGATGTCAAAAAATCTTAAGATTATCTCAAAATATATTTTCAAATTTAATTATAAAATTTTAACCTTCAAAAGTAGTTAAAATCAAGTAAATCTATAAACATATGAAAATCTTGAAAATAAACGATCTAGATAATGTGTTGCAAGATGCACTATTTCTTGCACTCAAAATCTTATTCTTTTTCATATTCTTATATCTCTATATCAAGATGATCAATTAGAAGGTTTTTCAATTTAAAACAACCTTCTCCAATGGATTTTTTAAATGCATTTGTAATTCTACATTTTAAAGCTGCAACCTTATATAAATTTTTTCTTTATTTATTTAATGATGATTAGGTGTAAGAGTTGCAAAATGGTTTGAATAAGTAAAGCCTCCGGTTAAAATTGCAATTCAAGTATTAGAAAACCTTTATAACGATCATCTTAGCTTGAAAATTATGGTTGTGAAAAACATTAGGATTTCAATCTCTTAAAGTATGGTTATTACAACAAATTATCTAGACCATCCATTTCGCCCTAAAAGTACGTGTTTATAGATCCGCAAGATCTATACCATTTTTTGAGTTTCAAATTTTATTGTCGGTGTTGGAAATTGATTTTAGAGCTATCATAGATATTTTCATTGCCTTTGGACAAGGATTTGAGGTGACGCTTTATTTTGTTTTTATAGTCTAAGCCTTGCAGAAACCTCATCCGTACGAGTGTTTTCATACTAATTGGTCCCGTCGCATTTTATATGAGAGTTATTTCGTTTGAAAATATTTTCACATAAATATTTTCACAACAACCCGGTGTGAAAAACTACCCCCACACAGTTATCGGGGTGGTCAAGAGTGGTTAAGCCTTGGATGTGTGCCCTTACTTATAAGGGCTTGGTTTGAGCCTTGTACGTGTTAAAGAGCGAGATAGATGTATATGATGTTGACAACTTTGTCATTTTATTTTGATAACTGCCACAAAGATTTATAAAGAAATATTTTAGGGAGGAATGATTATGTGAAGGAGAGACAGACCTGCATTCTCTTAGATTAAAAGTAATTTTTAAATTCTTTAATTTAATTAAATTTGGAAAATTATCAAAAATATTTTTTTAAAAGAAAAAACCAACCTTTTTGAAGACTACAACGATACCCTTTTTTTCACTGTTCACTTTTTTTAATACCTAAAATACTTTTAACATATCTAATTGTGCCATGAAAGATCATCACGGTCTTGGTAACCGTGATGCTTATAAACCTCATCAACACTCATCAATTGGTTCCAATGTATTTTTTCACACCATTTTGCAGCCAATTGACCACATGTGCCATAAGTTCAAACTTCACCGAGAGATGTATAGTTGTAGGGAGCAATAGTAGTTCAAACATAGTCATATTCCCTGAAAAAGAAAGATAATATAATTTTTTAATAAAGATATGATTAGTATAAAGTTGTCAGAAAGATATGATTTGAATAAGGTTGTAAGATTATTTGTAGAAGTAAAGTCACGATGCTCTACACTGTCTATTTTAATTGGATGGTATGAATTTAACACGGTTTTCAAAATAATGTAAAAAGTGACACATCAATATCTAAACCACATTATCCAAATAAAAAAGAAACTTTCACATAAAATTTTGATAAATAATTGTTAAATAAGACATAATCGATAATATCCTTATAAAATTTGTTGACGATAATATCATGCTTATAATTGGTGAGCCAAGAAAAATATATTATACTCCCTCGGGAGTATACTGTACTTTTGCTCCCTCAAGTAAAACCCCTCTTAGGATTAATTTTAGGACTTCAAATTTATTTTTGAGATATAACCTCTTAGATCATGGATTGACCTCAATATCATCCTTATCATTATCATAGGTTTTTTTCAACTAATTGGAGTTGGCTACACGAATCGTACTCTGTCATTCCAATCTATCAAGGGTCATACCATTACTGAGATCATTATCCCCACATCATTTTTCGTTACTTCAAACCAGATCCTTTTAGCCCTATCCCTTGTCATTTTTTAGCCTTCCATTTGAACTGACGCGTACCTCCTAACAGCTATTGTACTGGGTCTACACTGCACATGACTAACCAAGCTGTCTACTTTAGTTCATCTCATCGCTTATTAGTGTCATACCTAAAGTCTCTTGAATGTATTCATTTCAACTTCTATCCCTTCTTGTCTTGTTACTCATCTATCTTAACATCTTTATTTCTGCTACACTCATTCTATGTGTATATTATTTCTTGACCGTCAAATACTCTACCAAAGTTGTCCTATGGAACTTATCTTTCAGCTTTATTGATATGCAGCGGTCACATAAAACTCTATTTACACATCTCCCTTTCGCTTACCCAACTCTAATTCTTTATACAATATATTCCTCAATCTCTTCATTTTCTTGGATTAGTGATCCAAGATATCGGAAGTATACTCTTTTTGGTATTTCTTAGCCATCAATCTTAACTACTCACTCGTTGCACTTGAAAAGCTTTCCTAATTGCAAGCTCTATGCATTTGAAAAAAATAATGTATTAAAATTTAAAAGATACTGTCCAATTTTTAGATGGTGAGATCTAAGTAAAAGAAAACTCAAACTTCAATTTTTTTTTTATTCAAGAATAATCATCTAATAATTTTTAAATAGTTCCAAAACTTTCAAATCTCCCAAGCATATCTTCGTATTGGGGCAGTAAATGTGAACTATGCTCCCATGGGAGTGTGGTATACGCACCCATTAAAATTGTTTATGAGATGACCTACAATAGGGGTGGCAACTAGTTGGGTTGAGTCTGGTTCAGCATGGACCCAAAAAAATGATATGGACCTGGACTTGGACTAGGACCCAATCAAACTTGAACCCAAAAAAATATCATGGGACCCATACCCAATTGGACCTAACCCAAAAAATAAAATATCTATGTATTTAACTATATTTAAATACACTTAATATATTGGGGCCTAGAAAATTTTATAAGACTCAAACCCCGACCTAGACTCGAATAATGTTTAAGATTTGGACCCAGACCCGACCTGTTAGATCCAAGTTTTGGACGCATACCCAAACCTAGATTGGGTCGACCCTCGGGTCCCGGATCAGATCCGGGTCCATTGCCACCGCTGGTCCCACAACGATAATTGTCCCTTAGATTCGAATAACATTACAAAAAAATGACAAATCTCGCTAGGGGAAAGCTTTCAGTCATAAATCTCACTGCACTTGCATTAATCATTCCTTAATCATTTATTAATCATTCCTTCGTAACAAACCATTTACTAATTTAATACAGTTGCCTTTCCTTTTAAAGCAAGTATGCGGAACTGACTGTAAAAGTAGTTGTATTAAAAGTCTCCCGAGTAAAATATAATAAAAAAATGCTGTGATATTTAAGTTGCATAAGCATGAAAAGCAACAATGGGCATTTTAGACTTTTTATTATTTAAATATTAATTTACGAATAAAAAATAGTTTAATTTTTGTCACTTTTCACACTCCTTATCATTCCCCAACGTTCGAATGTCTCGTCAAGAATACAAAACGCTATACGCCATACTCGCCACTGAACTGCTCAGAGACGACCGTTATTTCGGCCTAAAAGACAGAAAAAACAAATTGTCATTAAATTGCCGTGTTTTTCGTCACAAATGTTTCCTTCCGAAATAGAATATCAAAGAAAAAATTACTAAAAACACCTCAAAATGTAGTTTCTAAACACTTTGCCCCACTTTAATTCTTTTTCACTAAATTTTTTCAAAATTTAACTTTTATAACTAATACCCCAAACCTCAAAAAAATTTAAAAAAAACAAGTTTGCCCTTCCCTTTTTAACCGACCAATTTTACACTTGAGCACGTAGAGAATGCACTCCGGATAATATTTCACTGTTAAATAGGCAGTCCGGCACCTGTAAAACGCACTCCGACATCTTTAGAATTCACTCTGACAATTGATGAACTCGCTCCGGTGAATAGTTGACTATAAAATAGGCACTCTGGCACTTGTAAAACGCACTCCTGCACCATTAGAATGCACTCCAGCATTTAGTGAACTCGCTCCGACGAGTAGTTCACTGTAAAATAACAACTCCGACACTTGTGAAGAGCGCTCCGGCATGTGAAGAACATCGAACCGGTAGTTTTCTCCCTAGATATTTTGCAATCCGACAATTCACCACATCACCCCGATGATATTCTTCCTGGAAACACAAGCACTCCTACGAATGCACTGGTTGTCCGGCATAGTTGAATATGGCTACGTCAAATAGTCTGGAGTTTTGGAGCTTCAATCCGGCAATTACGTTCCTGGCGGGTCAGTCCGGTCATCTTTACGAGCGGTCTGGCTATTTGTTTATTTTGGAGACCGGTGATTTGTAATATAACTCTGGTAATTTTACTACTGGAGTGGGTTCAATCCAGTGTTTTAGATATTCGACCCGGCATATTGTTGTCTCATAAGCACTCCGGTAGTTTAGAAACTCAGTCAGGTGAAAGGTTTATTGGGGTCCGTCCGAAGGATTTGGTCGCATGTTCAAGGTACGGGAAGGGGTATTTTAAGAAACGATGGTTTCTACCAAAAAGAAGTGAAAAAAGATAGGGGTGGGGGGTAAAGTGTTTAGTAATATATTACTACTAAAAGACCCGTTTCCATGGTTGTCTCCTAGAAGTTTTGCCCCAATAAATCCGCTTAACTAGTATTGTTCGTAGTATACCATCATCATCGTCAAAACATTTTCCTAACTAATTAGCGTATGTTTGAAAATATTCAACAATCTGATCATCGGATACATAAATTGAGAACGAGCCCCAAACAATGTCATGCATTATCCATGGCCAGATAAACATATAGGGTGTCAACTTGTGACATTTTTTTTTATCTTAATCCTAGCCATCTATTCAAATATGGACATCTATGTTTCTCCTAGCAAATATAAGTTTATAATTATGCTTGTGACGTTTTTTTCGATGCAATCCTAACCATCCATTCAAGTCCAAATGGCACAGATCTCCAAACAGGGATAAAACTGCAAATAATATGCAGGGACATGCAAGAAGGTTCCCTAAGTAGTAATTACTAGTAATTGCGCTTCAGAAATACTAGGTATTTTTATTTTATTTGTTTTTTTAGTGTTCCATTGAGCTATGGATATTATGATTTGAAAACAAGAGGACTCCATCGTAATTACGTTCAAAGGGCGTGGTCCTTTTTAATAAGCACCGAAAAGATAACGGAATACGGACCGTTGAACGATAATTGGACGCCGCTAAAACGAAATGAATCAATAAAAACCACCCGTGAAAATCTCATGTCACCTTCCTCTTGGTTTACATACCTTCACATTCATACCACCGCCTATTAACTCCTTAGTATTATTCTCTCTCTCTCTCTCTACACCATTGTTCATTTCTCTCTCTATAAATTCTCTTCATCTCCCTCTGTTAACTCCTCTCTCTCTCTCTCATGGAGCAACCCAATGTCTTCACGATTCTTGGGTTGTTTTTCCTGCTGAATTCGGCAACTTTAGGAGGATTGGGGTCTGAATCCCGACCAAGGGGCCACCACCCATGGCTTAAACCGCTCGGGAAACGCACGATTACAGTCGATTGCCAAGGCTTCGGCGACTTTCTAACTGTTCAAGCAGCCATTGATTCAATCCCTGAGGGCAACACAGAGAATGTCACCATTCAAATTGGTGCTGGGTATTACGTGTGGGTTCTCTATTTTCTCCTCAAATTTGCTATAATCCCCTTTGAATATATATATATCTCTCTCTCTCTCTCTTCCTCTCCCACACACATTGCTGGTTATTACATGTGGGTTTTCTCTCTCTAGATTATTAATGGTGAGGTGTGTGTTTTTTGCAGAGAGAAGGTAGTGGTGCCTGCAAGTAAAGCTTTCATAACGCTTCAAGGGGCGGGGCGTGATGTTACGGTTATCGAATGGCACAACCGAGCAAGTGATCTCGGCCCAACGGGCCAGCAACTACGAACTTATAACACTGCTTCTGTTACTGTCTTCTCTAACCATTTCACAGCTAGAAATATGAGCTTTAAGGTCTATTTTATTACCATGCATTCACTTCTTTGCTTGCTCGTATGTGTGTTTTAGAGAGAGAGAGAGAGAGGAGATTTGTGGCTATCATATTGTTCAGCTCTGAGCATCACCATGAACCTCTCTCTCACATAAACAAACGTGTGCCTTCTCTCTCTCTACATCTCTCACCCACCAAAAAGAAAAGAGTAATTTTCGTACAAACACAAAAACAAATAGGAAAATATGAAATGGCTAATTTTTTATGATAATTACACACAAGGTTTTTCCAAATTTATTTATTTTTTAGTTTTTCTTTAACACAGTCTGAAGATCGATGGAGACCTCGGACCGCTCTAGAACCGAGCACTTCCATGGAGGAAAAGAGTGGTCAGGATCTCCAAATGCTTTAAAAGTGAGCTCGGTCGAAAGAGCGCTCTTTTTTCTTTTATACATAAGGGAAAATATATGGATAAAATTATTAAATTGTTGATCTCTCCTAGGTAACTTAATAAATTTCGTTTTCGGTTTCGGTTTCGGTTCTCTATAAAATACGGCTCCAACATCCACTCCGAGAGTTGAGGCTGGGTCATCAAGGGTATTATGGTAATTGTATGAGTAGAGTCTTTTTAATGACATGGCCAATATGGCTGCTTCCAGCTGGTCTTCACCCAGCAGGTCCGGAACAAACCTTGGAATAGACCTGGAACCTGCAAGATCCAGGTCCGCTGAACCTAGAGACACTCTTGAATGGTGCACTTTTAGGCTTTAGAAGGCCCATGTTAGGGGTCAACACAAACACAAAGGGTCCTGAATAGCGGTGGCAATTGGATTGGGTCGACTGTCGAGTTGACAGGTTGACGTAACACAGGTCCGAGTCTAGATTCATATGTCAGACCCCCACTGGGTTGGGTTGGGTTTTGTGATTCAAATAACCTAGATCCAACCTACATTGGGTCTACCTTATTGGGTCAGGTCAGGTTGGATCTGGATCAAGGTCACCCAACCTTATATATATATATATATGTAATATTGTTAATGTATTACAAAATATTTATAATAAATTTATTTATTTTTTATCGGGGCCCAGAGCTCACTGGACCCAACAAAGGGTATGGGTTGGGTCTGGATCCAAGTGACCACTTCAGTAGCCCTGGTCATGGTTGTGTGGAACGCTCTCCGTGGAAGTCTTGGCATGCATCCAGTGAATAATTTTACGAATAAAGTCATTTTGGTAAATTGAGGTGGGGCTAGGCATCCATCCACGTAGACCATGGCTCCAGCCCTGAGAGGGTTGGGTGGGCTGGGCTGGGCTGGGCTCGGGTGAAGTGCACTGTGATAATTTAGGGTTTTTGTTCTAAAATTTCATGGTTAGGGTCATTTTGCTGATTATCTTACTTGTCTGTAGAATACGGCTCCGGCCCCAATGCCAGGGATGGAAGGGTGGCAGGCGGCCGCATTCCGGATATCGGGAGACAAGGCTCTGTTTGTGGGGTGCGGATTCTATGGGGCACAGGACACACTCTGTGACGATGCGGGGCGGCATTACTTGAAGGACTGTTACATCGAGGGATCCATCGACTTCATCTTCGGCAACGGCAGGTCCATGTACAAAGTAAGCATGCAATGTCCCATCTCTCTCTCTCTCTCCCCTGCTCAAACTTTCTCTCTCTTCTCTCCTTTGTTTCTCTCTCTAGATTTTCCTTGTTCTCTCTCTTACTTTTGTATCTTTTTGTGGTCGGTCATTTCCAAAAGTTTCTCTCTTTTCGGTGCGCAATGAGAAAACCAACTTTTTAGGCACTCATCAACGGGAGTCCCTTTTCTTTCCTGCTTCCCTGCACTCTACAAACTTTATAACAGTCTGTATCTTATCTCAACTGTCCATCATAAAAATTGGACGGTGGATGTCAAATGGTTGCAGTGGATCGTGTCACATGAACCGTGAGATGAATGTGTATCTTACTATTTGCAAACTTTTTGTACTGGTTCCCATAAAAAAACCTCCAAAATGCCCTTATACATTTCCCTCTCTTGTATAAAATTCCTCAAATATCCACTTCTAAGCTTTTTTGCAGGAAGACCGAAAAGCTACCTCCTACTGAGCTTCAATTGCTATGTGCTGCTTAAAATAGGCCGAGTTGTTTTTTCAATTATATGGGGTAAGTTATAGCTTAAAATAATATATTTTAAAATATTTTTTATTTTGCTTTAATTAATAAAAATTATAACCTTTTAAAAAAATAATAATCTTATTTTATAGCATATGACGACTGAGTCCTCCATCAATGATAATCAATAGCCCCTTAATTTATCTCAAATTTACTTTCCAATAGTACGAATCAGCGTTTAAAAAAACGCCGAATCGAACCGGACTCGCCCGATTCGACTCGAAAATCGCCATGGACGGATCAAATCGACGAAAAAAATGGGATTCGTCCGGTTCTAGAGAGAACCGGACGATTCTGTACAGTCACTCGCCGATTCACTGTACGGAATCGGCGAGTCCGAACAGTGAATCAACGAGTCCCGTATGGAATTTTTTTTTTTTTTTTTTTTGTAATACATGATCGACTTTTTTGTAATCCATGATCGAAATGTTTGTTTTTTTTTTGTAATCCATGATCGAAATGTCTGTTTTTTTTTTTGTAATCCATGATCGAATTTTTTGTTTTTTGCTTTTTTTGTAACCCATGATAGAGTTTTTTGTAATCCATGATTGAATTTTTTGTAATCCATGATTGAATTGTTTTTTTCTTTTTTTGTAATCCACAATTGAATTTTTTGTTTTTTGTTTGTTTGTTTTTTTTTGTAATCCATGATCGAATTTTATGTAATCCATGATCGAATTTTTTGTAATCCATGATTGAATTTTTTGAAAATTTGTGATTTTTTTTTTAATCCATGATCGAATTTTTTTTTGTAATCCATGATAGAGTTTTTGGAAAATTTGTGATTTTTTTTTTTTAATCCATGATCGAATTTTTTTTTGTAATCCATGATAGAATTTTTTGAAAATTTGTGATTTTTTTTTTTAATCCATGATCGATTTTTTTGAAAATTTATTATTATTATTTTTTAATCCATATTATTCAAAGAGAAAATGAGAGAGATGATGATTCTGAGGCCACCCTATCCCAGCCATATTATTCACATATCGAGTCCCAACAGCAATAGTGTAGGGATGAGCACGACAGTGCAGGTGAGCATGAAGGATGGACAATATTCGGGGATTTTAGATTGGGAACACAACAAAACACTAACACTAAGGGATTTGAGAATAGTCAGACGCCTGCTAATATCGATGATTCGTGTTTAGATCGAATCAATGAATTGTTAAACGAATTCAATCAATGGCACCAGCGTGACCAAGAAGAACAATAACGTCGTCTATCATTTTATTTTTAGATCATATGTTACTAATTTTATGCTTTATTTTAGTCCATGTATGTTGATATACTTATTCCATGATAATTATATATTTATCCTTTTGTGTGATGTAAATTAAATGCTGAATGGTGGTTCATGCAGGAAAAGAACATATCAATATTCGCATATTCATTCAAAAACATGAAAATTCTTAATGGAGTACCTTCATTTCTTATTGAATTCCTAAAAAACAATATTTATAATGAATTTTAATAATTTTTTCGGATTTTTTTTAAGCTTTATTCTGACCGATTTACCCGATTCGAGATCCGGATCGCTGATTCGTCGATCCGAATCGATTTTTTGGAAACCCGATCCAAGTCACCGATCCATTTTTTAAACCATTGGTACGAATCATTGTGACATGGAGCTGAATCTCAGGCATTTCCACTTATTGTAGGATTGCGAAATACATTCTATTGCAACCAAGTTCGGGTCTATAGCTGCACAAGCCCGGCAATCTCCACTTGAGAAGACAGGATTTGCATTCGTGAATTGTAAGGTAACCGGAACTGGGCCGCTATACGTTGGTCGCGCTTTAGGCCAGTACTCGAGAGTCGTCTTTGCGTACACATACTTCGACGACATTGTCTCCAACGAAGGATGGGATGATTGGGATCATAGAAGCAACCAGAGAAAGTAAGCTTGATCACTTGAGAGTGAGCTTGGTTTTAGCTACTGTCAATGCACCATGAACAGTCACAATGAGTCATTACTCATATCAATGGACAATCTTTGTATTCTCTAAAGTTTGGGTCATTTAAAAAAATAACCGAACTACAAACATACCTTACCCTTTTGTTCTTGAATCTCCTTTTAATTTTTATTTTTTTCATTTTTTTATATTTTTTATTTTTTATTTACAGGGAAGCATTTTTTGGAGTTTATAGATGCTGGGGCCCTGGTGCTGGTTCAGCAAGAGGGGTGTCATGGGCAAGAGAGCTTGACTTCATGTCTGCAAAGCCTTTTCTTGTCAAGAGTTTTGTCAATGGCAGGCACTGGATTTCCCCATCAGATGTGTGATAAGATTTAACTTTTAGTTATTTATAGTATCATTTATTCATTTTATTGATTTATTTTTAACACTTGGTTGGTTCCTTGTAATTATTAAAGGAAATTGTATGAGATATACCCCTTATTTTTTTGAACAGTTAATCACTATTTTATTAATTAGGCTGATTTAAATTTGAGTAATTGTAAACAATAAGTTGACCATTAGCGGTCTTGGAGATACCCTCCTTGACCATCTATTATAGAATTTCTTTCTCATTAGCCCCTTTATTTATTTATTTTTTATTTTTTTATTTTTTTGTGTGTGATAGGAATTGAAATCGAACTTAAGACATAGCATTGCTAATGTCAACTGCTAATCATGTTAGGGCTACCCCTATGTTAGGCTAAGATGGCCAAATTATTCAAATAATTTTATTGGACGTCCCATATGTTTATTTATTTAAACAATTATATGAGACATCCAATAAACTTTTTCAATAATTTGTCCCTCTTGAAAAATTATCCCCACAAAATGAACCTCATCTTGGAGGGTTGGTTTTGGCTTTTGTTCTTTACATAAAATTGTTCCAAGTCATCCAAAAGAATGTTACTCAAATGCATAAGGCAGTTTGTTGTCACTTTAGGCTGCTTTGGATTTTTTTTTTTTGAAACTTTGTACCTATTCAATGACACACTTTGAAATTTAAGGGACAAGAATAATTGTGACTTTCATGTACAAAAGATAAATAGTCTATTTGTAAACAATCCTCTTTAGTAGAAAATAAAAAGAAAGAGATGTTGATTGACAAAAGAAGAAGAATTTATGGGATATGATCCATCTATATATCTAAGGTTTCAATTTGAAATCTTTATCCTAGTCGTTAAAACATTTTGTACTCCGAACCATTCTGCTCTATTATTTGTGATGAATACATACTTATTTTTTTATATTAGACTTGTTACGAATAGAACGAGTTGAGTTCCATATACATGAAAGATTCACTCTTTTGTTTAGGAGGACATAATGAAATGATGGTTATGTATACTTTGGACTACTCCCCTAGTTGCAGACGGGGAGCAGAAAGGAGCGGAAATAAGATCTAACACTAACGTGTTTTGATTGAATGAGCAATTGTTTCGAAAAATAATATTTTTCTAACTATAGTTCAAAGGAAAATTATTTTTTTTTTCTTTTTTCTTTTAACATTAAGTTAAAAGGAAAAGTGTTTTGTGAGTCGACAGAGTCACTAGCCCATTGACTCACAATCGTCCATCTCTAAGATGAACCTCCACAACTAAAGATTCCTATCTAAAGGATAAGAAAAAATTAAAAGAAAATGTTTTAAAATTTTATTTTATTTTATTTTTTATAAACACGATCATCATTGCGTAGATCATGGATCTCTACAAATGTAGATCCACAATCTGCATAAAAATGGGTAGTAGAGGGAGCCCACACAAGAATACTATGAGTCGGGGGACTCATAAAACTAACTCTAACGTTAAAAAGGTGCGGTTTGTATAAAAAGGTGCGGTTTGTATAGAGCCCAGGGTCTAAACAATCAAATTTGAGCCCACTTTCAAATAGTGTAGAGAAATATGGTTTCAATGTCGGAAAGTTTTGTGATAGCCTTAAATTATATTTTTATCTTTAGTTGTAAAATTTAAAGCTTAAAAAATAGTGGTTCTCAATCAGATCTATGAAAACTTGAAAATCTTAAAAATTAGCGGTCGAAAAATGCGTTACAAGATGCCTTATTTCCAAAACTTGAAATTCATTTTTTTCTCATGTCCATGCATCTTGATGTCGAGATTATTAATTTGATGATATTCGGGCAACAAAACGATCTATTCTAATTAATGTTTTGAAGTAGGCTCTAATTTGATTGTTTAGAGCCTGGGCTCTATATAAACTTTTTCCAAGTTAAAATGGGAGTAAAAAGAAAAATAAAAATAAAAATAAAAAAAACACCCTCAACATAATAAATATAGATCATACAATAATACCACAACTTTTTTCCTTTTAGTACAAAGGATTACGCCACCCCATTTAAAAAAGGCGCTTATCCATAGTTCAAATGGGGTTTATAAAAAATTAGATTCGTTGACCCATCAAGGCACTCTTCATCGGTCGAGATCACATGCTACAATATCACCAAAAACTCCTGTCCACATCCACATGCTATACACACGATACCCCTTAGCTCGACATTGAAACTCCGATGTTCTAATTCTTAAGTCGCACAAGTAAAAACCCTTTAGCTTGACATTGAAACTCCGAAGTTCTAATTCTCAAGTCGCACGAGTGAATATTTCCATAACTATCAATAATTGGTACTCCGCCAACCGATGTTTTGGTTGGTTTGATCCAAAACAAAAATTAAACTTAAAAAAAATCACTAAAACCAATATTTGACAGATCAGACCAACCAGTTTTAAGCAATTCGACCAACTATGAAGCTACACAACTCTTTTAATGTATTTTATAATTTTAAATATTAATGCTTTTTTTTTCAAATCTAATCTAATCTTAGTAGCACTAAATGGCACCCTATCCATTGTACAACTATTAAGGAAGTTTTAGTCCTGCAGCTAAATAAGTGGAGTCCAAATAGGCCTAAGTGGTGAGTTCAAACAGTTCTTAGTCGCGCTTGTGAAATAGCACCCCAACCATTCCAATGCATTGCAAGGGAGTTCTAGTTCTACCACATAATTAGGGAGTCCAAATGGGCTTAAGTGGTTCGTCCAAACTCGAAGGTCCAAACTAGTGTTTTAAAATCCCACAGTCATGATCGGAATCAACAATCCAGACCGAAAATCGGTCTAGACCGATGCGATTCCTTGTCGGAACCAAAATCAGGCTAGTTCCTATGGACTCGCCCAGTTCCATAAGCTAGTTTCCACACATCATATTTTTTTTTTCCTTTTTCATATTTCATTCTTTTTATTTTTGTAGACTAATTCTCAGACGACCTAACCCACACCAGAGAATCATTATGATTTGCCAATCTGGATTGGCAAGTCGCCGATCTAGATCGGATTTATAGAAAGCCGTTTCACCCATCCAATCCAGGGTTTCGAACACTGGTCCAAACTGCCCCCTATTAAAATTTCTAATAAAGCATCCCATCATTAAAAAAAAGTGATGATCCAGGTATCATGACACAAATGGCCCTAATCACAGCAAAAGCAACCAATAACCCAATCACCTTTCACACATTCATCATCTGTATCATTTCATATGCTCTTCATCTAAAAGAAACTGACAATTACACGCACCACAATATATGGGTTAAAATGCATCGATTGCTCTACTTTCTCAAGAATGGCTCTTAAAGCTTTCATCAGGAAGAATCGATGCCCACAAATTTTCAAATGCATGCTCGGCAGAGGGGCAGCGAATCTACTACACCCAAAAATCATCTCGATCCACACATATGCTAATGCGAATATTATTGAAAATCCTAATATATACCAACTTCTGTAAAAAAGGAAATAAAGTACTTTTGGACACTAGGGCATCAGCCATCAATGGTTTACATTACACAACAATTCGATGTGGGATCAACCAATTCCTGCGATCTGCAAAAAAATTGTGTTTCAGTCCATGGGTTAAAGGGCTCATATCCTCAAAATTTTGGGGTCCTAAAATTACTCGTAGATTGGATTTTACTCGAGGGAGTAAATAGGCAGATGCTCTTGCAGGAGCATGAAATCTTTTGGCTAAACCATAGTTCATTTAGGCCATCACTGTCAGATGAAATGATAGATGGTGTGTGTGTATGAGAGAGAGAGATGGAATGACACAAATACGCTACGATTCATTTCATCCAATAGTGATGACCCCAATGCACTTGTGGTTCTCTGCAAGCGATTGGGAGCATACTTTCCCAAAATTAATTAACTGTAAAAACGCATGTGAGCACTTACAGTTGGAAGTCCGATCGGTCAAGATCAGGGGCAAGTTCATGTACAATATCACTGGGAGGTTGGCCACATTCCTGCATTTTTTGCATAAGGTCAACTATCTTGGTGAAGTTGTTGGGTTCATTTTCATAGACATCATTGAGTTCTACTATAAGCTGGTGCTGGTGGTAATAGCGCTCGTAATCTTCTTTACTCAAACTGGCCTTGTGCTCCTCCAACCACTTTGGGTATCTACCTCCAATTTCTTTCATAGGTTCATGAAGAATCTCCCTGGACAAAAGCTGGTGCATCATGGTTTCTACCATGGACTCCATGTCCTACAAAAACACAAAGAACAAAATGAACAAATAGTAACCTAAATTTCTAGAATAAGACATACGTACAAATGCTAACAGGAGTAATTATATTTTCTTATTCTTTTGGCTTATTGGATCAGTTGATTTCAGATATTGTTCCATTAAAATATGTCGGATAACTCCCTAATAATGGGTTCCATACTTCCAAAATCCAATGAACCTGCATAAGGTTGTAGGATCTCAAGTCTCCGATTACACCAAATACATATATATGCCATGCTCCATAATTGTCAAAACATAAATTAAAAAAAAAAAAGATAGAAGGAAAAGAAAAAAAGCGTCCATTGGTTCATGCATATTGATGAAGACCCTAAGCATTTAGCAACAACAACACTTGCATTAAAAATGCATGTACAGAATAAATATTGTTGATAATGAATATATTTACAATGTCTAAACTCTGTTCCCGAATCTTTTCCCATTCTCTCAAGAAAACTAATCTAGAGACTCTCACAAGGAATAAACACAATTGAAACACAAGAGGTCATCGGGAAAAGACTCACGAGTAGAGGAGATCCCAAAATAGTTTCTAGTGGCCTCTTCGATAAAGGAGTATTTGAAAATAACAAAGACCAAGACCACAACAGGCATGGGATACAAAGCTAAGGAAATGGAAAAAGATTGTTGGATGTCACATATGGCTTGTAGATTTCTCTGAGAGCAGGCCACAATATTAGGGGCTTGAATGACCGCACTTGTTGAAAAGTTGAAATGTTGCTTATTTGCAAATACATGTTGGTCCAGTCACAATGTTTGCTAATGTTCACAAAAAGAAACAGATACATGCAGACTTCATTTTTTAAGCATGTGCAAGTCATTCTTCTTATTCTACTCTATTCTTCAAGTTAAGATGTACGGATTGTTCTGACAAAACAATGCCAACCAAAATGTGTGAAGTTCCAGGCGCATGAACTGTAAGTCTTGAACCTAAGGGAATAACTAAAGCTGTGCCCATTTTTTTCCTTTTCTTCACAGTTAAGTTTCAACAAAAAATGTTCATCCAAAAAGAAAGTAGCAAAGAAGAATCATAACAATTTATAAGACAGAAATCCACACAACCAATCGAAATATGAAGAAAACCAAACCAGTTCCTGGGGAACCACAAATAATGTTAAATGAACAAACATAATCTACAAGATGTTAAAATTTCTCAAAAAAAAAAAAAAAAAAAACATAATCTACAAGACGAATTAAGAACTCCCAGATGAAATGATAGCATACCTGGGACCCAGAAAGCTCTGCAAACTCCTTGGCAAAGTTCTCCATCATCTGCTCAGTTGGGTCTTCTGGGGCTGATGACTCTAAACCTTTAATTGTTTCCTTTGTCTGCTGAGTAAGCTTGTCAAGGGCCTCAGATATACAAGAATCCACTCCCGTTGAGCCACCACTCAAAACCTTTTGTTTACCCTTCTTCTTAGGGCGAAGTGTGGGTAATCCAAGACCTAGCCCTTGGACAGAAGGGCCTTCTTGTTTGTTTTCCACATCTTTTAATGACCCATTTTTACACTCGTCAGTCCTGGAAAATCAAGACACCAAAGGAATTGCTCCATAAGCTACAAAATTAGGCTAAGCTTGAGCAGCCAACAGGCGAAAAGGACCATAATGCCTCTAATTTACAGCATCAATGAAATGCTGGGTGATATCTCAGTCACAACAATGACCTCGCTGAAAATTCACTTCTCTATCACTCTTAAAGAAGAGCAAAGAGAATCCCTCCCCCCTCACACACACACACACACACAAAAGGGGAAATTCCTCAAGATCCACCTAGCTTTTTAACAATTTAACACTTCACCCTTATTCAACTATTCCAACTCATGGTGATAAGCATTTTGATGGGTAATTTGAAACTAATTCAAAAGATATGGGTAAAATGTCAAAAAGTTGAACTCGTGCATTTTAATAAATTCCACAAACAAAATAAATTCCACAAACAATAAAGAAAAGAGAAAATGGGGTAAGCATGAGATGCACTGGAAAAGACTGTCAAGAAAATATCTATACACAGCTGGGTCATGCCACCATTAGCAATCCTCATACACATCAACAAATAGATTAAGTACCGGATGCAATAAAATGACCTAAAGAGTGAACTAAATATCTCTATACCACTCAGATATGTGAAAATGTAAGTGGTGTGAGGGTGGATCCAGAGACTTGGATGTTGAGGGTGTAGAATTCAGTCTCATTCATTACATCTCACAACTCACTGCTTATTCAAATGGACCCAAGAAAAGCAAATAGAAGGCCTCTTGATATATCGCTTAAAGCAGTCCTCAAAGAGTATGTTGATGGAAATCTTAACTGTTTTGAGAAGCAACTTCTGAAAGCAGAATTGGCATGATACAAAGATCTATTGTCATGGACTATCTCGAATTGCATTCCTAAGAGATTTCAAAGAAAAAACCTACTTTGATCCATATTGCATTCGGTTCATTCCTAGAAGGAACAATGAAAAGGAAGGAACAAAATCAAATCATTTCTTCATCAATGGCTTGTCTTCTTTTCTAACTAATCTGTATTAGAAGAAAAATTTTCATTAGCAATTACGTATGAATCAAGGAGAACACCAATTTCATTTTTTTGTTTGATGCAATGGAGACATCAAACTCCTTAACATAACATGCAAACCTTTCTTCTATAAGCCCCATATCAAACTCCATGTGTTCCACCCATTGAGTGAACCCTTATAATCTCATCCCGACAGAATCCCTTAGAGGCATAGCTGACACATGTTCACAAGCAATACAATTCTGATAATCTTTTAAACTTTCTATTGGTGAAATATTGAAAATGTTGAACTCCATGAAAACATTTCTTAATTCATACCAACCAAATTTAGGGGTT
Source organism: Amborella trichopoda (assembly GCF_054954075.1). Lineage (NCBI taxonomy): Eukaryota > Viridiplantae > Streptophyta > Magnoliopsida > Amborellales > Amborellaceae > Amborella > Amborella trichopoda. Next base: position 4,890,058 of record NC_142348.1, read on the forward strand.
AGGTCATGGAGTTCTCACAGCCACTAATTCCATCATATGCAATCTCAAATAACCGATGAAATAAGCCTTTTTCTGAAATTAATTATTTTTCTAATCTAGTCTATCCATATTTAGTGGACCATTGACATTAGATTATTTCAACCAGTCAACTTAGATAGCTTATATTTAATTAATTTTGGCTTGCATAGAGCTAAGGCATTTGATCCAGAGGGACCAAAGTAGATGAATTTTATTACATAAGAACTCCCGAAAAAAGATGAATGTTGGCCCTTGGAGAAGATTTATGGAGGAAACCCGGAAGAATTACATGAGGTGATTCATATTGCTCAAAAAGGGTTATGTGCGGAGAGGCAGTTAGGAAAAATTGCATTGAATTTATACAAATCATGGATATTTTTGGTCAAATCTATATCCAGGAAGTTGCGAGACATAATTGAAATGACCTTCCAAACTCAAAAGTGTTCGGTGAAAAGAAGCCCCATACATTTACCAATATTTCAACACAAGAGCACCCCTACAGCTGACATGTTTGTCTTACACAGAAAGGACGAAGAACTGGAGAATCACTTGTTGGTTCCATACAGTATTCCACATATAGTAATCATGTGTGCTCAGATATGCTTATTTTGTTCGTTGTGATTGAACTCCTCCCATATTGCTTCATCCTCCAATGTACAAATTGGAGCTGAATTTTGGTTTTAACTAATATTGAAATTATGAACAATTAAGCTTAAAAGAGAAACAGATGACAAAACATCACCAATTTTTGTAGTTAACACAACTATTTAAGAAAAAAAGGTAGAAGCTTATTTTATGGAAAAAAATAAAAAAGGCAGTAACTTAAGAGTTTTTTTCTTTTTTTGATAAATTGAGGGTGAAAACTGTCCAAATTTTGATACAGAATTTCAATATTTCATCGAAGTTAAAAGAAGACGAACATATTATATGCATACCTCCACTTTTCTATTCTCTAATGAAGGACAACACAAGAGAGAGAGAGATACTACTTCAAAAAAAGATGGAAAATAATTTCATAGGATGTATCAATCATAATATAAACAAGTAATCTCTATGACATTGAAATTGCAAAGAAACTCAAAGGACTTCATCAATTTGCAGAGAACCACGTCTGAATTCCTCCAAGTAAAAAAACCCAATAAGTCTTCAGCATAAATAAAAACAGAAACATTAAAGGTAGCCAAAATTAAAGGAGCATAATATGAAATTATGAAAGGGTTTTTTGGTGAAAATAATAGACATACCTCTTTCCACAACCCAAATCAAGCTTCTCAAAATCATCTAAAGCACCTACGTCAAATTTTATAGGAAATTTAATCAATTTATTGCTTTTCAATCAGGATAATCTTCCTCCATAAAAACCAGAGAGAGAGAGAGAGAGGGAGAGAGATTGGGCTCTGTATAAAGGATTGCTTACTGTCAAGGAGATCGTCCAAATCATCAGAGGGGTTCGTCATTGACAAGGGAACTCCTCTAAGGCTTCTCAGCCTCTCTCTCTCTCTTCTCTCTCTCTCTCTCTCTTCTCTCTCTCTCTCTCTCTCTCTCTCTCTCTAGGTAGCAAAGCTCTGGATTTCACAAGCACTTCATCTCTTCTAGCGCCTGTGAGTTTATTTTTAGTTTTTATATTGTTCTTCATTTTACTACTTATGGAAATTAGATGAGATGCACACTATGCTCCCGCGGCATCATAGTGATCAAACTATTTATGGATACTGTTGGTGGTCCCACATGATCACTCTATTACACGGTCTCCCGCCTAGGGGAGGACAAAACTTATCTCCCACTTTAAAAATAAAACAAATGGGTAAATTTTAAACACCCACTATCCGACCCCTTTCTCTCTCTCCAAAACAAAACAAAAAAAAAGAGACCCTACTTATGAACTAGTGTGATTTAAGAATTGAAAAATGAGACTTTCTCTTAATATAAAAAATATCCAATATTGTTTTCTAATATTCATCTTATAAACGAATTTATCCATACCCAAAAAAAAAAAAAAAAATCATTTATCTTAGGGAGAGACCATTTTTTTATAAATAAGTGGGAGAAGCCCCCTACCAGTTTTCATTAATAATAATAATAAAGGAATAACAACTCATTATCTTACAACTTCATAATAGAGTAATTGTACCAAATCACTTCACAATAAAGTAATTGTGCCAAATTATGAAGTAAATGAACTGAAATAGAATCTAACAGACAAGAGCACCAAACTGTAGCTTCAGAACGAGATGTAGCCCTCTTAACAAGTATATTGGCTACCGTGTTGGCCTCACAAAAGATGTAGGAAATAGACCATGTGCGATTAGATAGTTTGTATTGACAATTGACTACAACTATATATAACGTTCACAGAGGTTTGCAACGCTATGGAATAACCTTCACATAAGGGATGAGTCACATTCAATTTGAAAAGAAAAACAATGTAGCTGAATGGCTAGTTTAACCCCTTCCAAGCCAAAAAAATTTGTGTACTTTTTAGAAACCCTACCGAAGGGTGTTGCAAACACAGCAGCAATAAATGCACCATCATTATTTCTTATGACACCAGTACCACGCTAAATCTGGGTTATGAAAAAAAGCTCCATTAATATTTATCAGGGAGTGAGTATGTTTTGTCTTTTGAAAATGGTCTCAGACCATCAAAATCTTTTCCTTTTCCTTAGTTAACTTGAGATAGTGTTTCTTTGTACTGGCCACCATCAGAATCTCTCTCTCTCTGCATTTTTAAAGTTAAGGACAAGAAGGTATCAAGGCTCCATAAACAAGTTAAGGATGAGATGCCCTCTCAAAAGAAAAAAAAACATAATTTTTTCCTAATAAAAGAGTTTTACTCAACAAGATGCTCCATTATGCCTAAAGCTCCTTGATTTATTTTCTCTCTTTTTTACACTAGTTGGTGTGCAAAGTAGTGCAACTTTTTTTTCCTTTTTTTTTGTTTTTTGGCTTTTTTTGTTTTTTATTGAGTAAGTGGGTAGAATCGTTGTAAATCGTCAAGCGCTAAACAATTAAGCCCGAGCGCTTTTCCTAAATACTACCACTGGCTAGTAGATAATTACCCCTGTTATCACATTATTGGAAATTCCTCTTTCTCTCTCTCTCGATAGTATCAAATCTAAAAGACGTATTACTTTGACAATGTGTTAAAATATGTGCAAAAATACGAAAATGGCCACGGGAAAATTGTCACTTAAGGCCAATACTTGAGTTCTTCTCCTCATAATCCAACCACGTAAAACTTCAGAAATAACACAAAAATTAGTGAAAAAATTCACAAATAACACAGAAATTAGGGGTCCGAGGTAGTTTGCTCCATTAAACCAAGGATAATTGTAAGGAAAGTTATTTAATTAAGCAAAACATTTCATGCTCCTGCGAAAGCTTATCATCCATTTACTCTCTCGAGTAACACCCAATTGAGGAGTAATTTTATGACCCAAATTTCGGGGATTAACCTCTTTAACCTGTAGACTTGCCTCAATGGAAAAAAAATTCTAAATCTCACTCTTTACCCACTCGGAAAAAAATAAGGGAAAAAGATATAGAGCCTTATCTCTATAAGTATAATCTCAAACCTCCGATTTAAAAGAAAAGTTCTTTGACCCCTTTCGTACTTTTTTCATTGTCTAAATTATGACATTTAACCTTTCGTTTTTCTAATGACTTCATGATATAAATTGAATGTGGGATACCTCTTTTAACCTACTTGTGAGGTTCAAGAGACAAGAGGGATATGAGGTTCAAGGGAGGGAGAGAGAGAGGGAGGAAGGGGTTCATGGATGATGATGATGATGGGGACATTAGAAAAAACAAAAAGAATAAATGTTATAACTTGAAGAGGATCCATGGGCTTTCCATAGATGAAGGATTTATTTCATATTATTACTATAGGAATGGGGGTGTATGTCTTTTTCCCAGTAAATAATATCCTATGATTCAATAGAGAACGTCCCAAGCTTTAGAAAGGTGAAAAATAAGTGTTCGTGAACTCAAAATTCAAATTTTTTCTTTTACGATAATCATCTAGTGATTATTAGGAGGTGGTCCCAAAATTTCAAATTGAGTAAAAAATCCTTCCAAAGAAAGTCTTTAGCCCAAGGGAGTAAATGTACAAAATGCTCCCGAGGGAGCGTAGTTTGCACTCTTCACCACATCTATTCAAACAAGAGGAAGCGCATCAGGGCACTTGCATTAAAGATCCCCGACTGTTAATGGCATTTAATTAAAATATAACACAAGCTTTTGTCCTTTTTGCCATAAATTTAAGCTTAATGGTTCAAAACATGTTGAAAATCCCATAGTATCTACGCGTCATGGTCTCTCCGAACCACCTCGTCAAATTTTAGCCATTTGCTCCTTACCTCTCTAGGTTCAACTTCTCCCTAGTTAGTTAAACGCTTGGTTGTCCAGCGGCACCATCACGTAGCTCTTGCCAAAACACCATATAAGGGTATATTCGACCACAAAACTCTCAATTTATCTTCATTCGTTCATTCATATCCAAAATTCAATTTATAAGAAAAAATTGTTTCGATGCTAAAAAATGCTTCTAATCAATACCCGCATGGACAATAGAGCTAGGGTTTCAAGAGCTCAAATCTCTTCCGTTATTTTTCCAATTCAAACCAAGGTTTTACAAAACGGAACGATCATGTGGATCTTCCATTTGAAAAACCAGAATGGATTAGCGATCTGGATGGGCTAATTTCGGCCTTAAAAAATTGTCAAAAGGTCACTAAATATCTCTGAAAGTAGCTTTTTTTGAGTTTCCAAAAAAACAAACTGCAGTACACTAAGCTTTTATTATTTTGCAAAATACATAGAATATTACATTCGCATCGATGAAAAATAAGAAGCTTACAATCATGATGGATATGAATACGCGATCCTAAATAGAGCATAAACTACTATAATACATCCTACTACCAAACTAAAAACCGTGTCATTCTTCCTCTTCATCGTGTAGATGAAGAGTCATTGAGTAGTAATTTAGTCACTTATATTACAAATAAAATTATTAAATACCATTACTTATTCAAGATTCCAAACACTCACCAAAAGACAATAGAACGACACTAGAAACCTTTAGAACCTTCATTGATATGGCAATACAAGGTAGCTTCACTGAAATGTTCCGCTCTCTTTGTAGTAGAGCCCTAGAATTCTATAGACTAATTCCATTAGGACAATAAAGATAAGGTTTTACCAAGGAGCCATAGAACCAGATAGGGCCTTAGTTTCAAATAGTACCATGAGATGTTGGCCTTTTGATAGACAGGAAGGGGGAAGATGAAATGAAGGAAGAGGTGCTGGCAACCATCCTTCATATGGCTTAGGCAAGAGCAATTTTAACAAAAAAAATTGAGAAGGTACTGAAGTGAAATGAATAATTAAAAAGTATAGGTTGATTGATTTGACGATCTAAATTCTTGAGGTTGTTGGGACCATTTCAATGATGTTTTCAGGATGCTCAATTGGTAAGAATCATGAAAACATAGTACTGGAGGTCCAAGTATAAGGCCTCATTTAGACTTTGTAAACTGGTACAAACTAAAAAATTAACAGAGGCCATGTCCAGATATGCAATGTGTGTGTGCACGCACAAGCGTGTCTGTGAAAAAGAGAGGGGTTGTTCAATAACATTGTATGCATGAAAATGTTAATTCCAAAAGAAAGCTTTATGCCAATCCCCGAATATTCATAGGCATACAAATATCCTGTCATTAAGTGTTGTAGCTAGTAACTAAGTTCAAATTGAATCAATAAACTTTTGATCCCGCATGTCAAAACTGCTGCCCAGAAATCATCTCAGGACACAGCAGATTATCAACCAAGAAAACAAAAAACAAAGAAACAGCGAAAAAGAGGTGGTCATGAAACCAGAATGGCTAATGCCAGCACTACTCTACCTCAATATCTCGAATGCCAGCTTCTCCATTTCCAGCTTTACTAGTCTCTCCAACTTTGACATCTACACCAGGAGTTGAGGCTTCTATAGATACAACTGAATTCTCCACCCCAAGACTTGCCTTCTCTCCATTCGAAACTTCTGAAGGGCCCCGCTTCTCATTTAAAGCTTGCTGGACCTGATCTCGGGTCTGGCCATTAGCATCTGAAACCATTTGTTTGGTTTGATTCTCCACAACCACCTTTTGGGTGGGAGGGTCCAAAGCTGCTAGGTGGGTTTGTTCCCCTAAAACCACTGAACTCACTTGTTGGGTTTGACTTTCGAGAACCACTTCACCACCCTGCACAAAAGACCAGCATCGAAGTTGAGGATCTAAAACCACACAGTTGAGGTTCCCCCTTAAATCCAACATTTGTTTTTTAATGGAAAGGAGATACTTCATTGAATTAAATAAAAAGAGGATATGATGGCTTGAGCAACCCACCTGTGCTGGACTTTGCTTTGAAACTGCCTGCTGAATTTGGGGATCAGAAACCACTTGTTGGGGCTGAGAGAAAATCACCTGTTGATCAGCATGGATGACTATCATCTTTTTTGTTTTTGAAGGGTTGCAGAGGTACATACAAGAAGCCAAAAATAAATAAATTAAAAAAGGGTGAACCCTAACCTGTTGGGCCTCGGCAGAACCTGCTTGGTTGACCTGTGCTGGGAGAACAGGTGGATTCAATGAAACAGCTTGTGACGCTTGCGGGGGGGCACCTGAATGCTGGCCTTGGTTCCTGAAGAGGTCTTGGGCTTGCAACCTCTTCACTCTTGACATATGCCTCTTGCCAGCGAGATGTACCTCGAAAACAGCCTGTGTATCACAAGTGACATTGCACAGTGAACACACTTTAGGTTGCTCCCTAATGGTCTCAGCTTTCTTGCTATGCTTTTGTCGCTTAGCCTTACGCATGTCGGGATTGAACCTAGGATTATGCCTCTTAAAGTTACCACGCCTAAAAGGCCTAGCATTAGCTGAATTAGATTCTGGCTTTTTAGCATCTGTATCCAATGGCTCTGCCTTCTCACTTGGCAACTGCTCAGCCGAGCCTACAGGCTGCTCAACTGATGTCACAAGCTGCTCGGTTGGTACCGACTCTCCTAAGGGTTTCTCAGTCTCATTTCCATTTTTCATGATCTCTTGTTGGGTCTCTTGTAAGTTTGAGGGGTTGTTTTCAAGTTGAAAAGAAGGCTCAGTGATGGAGGGTTGAGATCCCTCCAGGGAGGGCCTGGGTTGAGAGTCTGAGATGGGTGGTCCAGATTCAGAGATCAGTATTTGTGATCCAGGAATCGATGGCTGAGATAGGGAAGTCGGAGCACTCTGAGTCTGAATGTCATTCTGAAGTTTTTGAAGGTTTTTCTTGTGCTTCTTACCACTGAGGTGCTGATTGAGAATTTCCTGGCTGTTGCATTCTACTTTGCATATGTCACATGGAAATATTTGGGGTTGTGCTGGTGTTTGTGAGGCCCGCTTGCCCTTTTCCCCAATAAATCGGCCTCTACCCTGAGCAATAGAAGGGGGAGCCCCACCGCGAGCAAAATTCAAGGTCCCACCCCGAGAAAAATTTGGGTGGCCCCGACCTCGACCAAAATTAGGGAAGGTTGGTGGGGCCACACCTTCTGGTCTTGGAGCATAGTGGTTGAATGGACCACCACCCCTTCTTCCACCGCCTCTATATGGAGCGGCCCCACCCCTTCTGCCACCTCCATCTCCAGTAAAACCGCCCCTAAAAGGGGGTCTTCCACCCTGAGGAAGAGTCAATAAAACCCTCAGAGAACTTAATTACTGAATAAAGACATTTGATTGTATAATATTAAGTAGTATATCATACAACTATGCAATGAAATAAGGTAATATGGTCCTACAAAGAGTATCCCCCATCTATTCCTGAAGATGGACAGTAGAGACAAATCCATGTGGGGCTCAGTGGGACTTTAACCTCCTCGATGCCTAATTCGGAACAGATGGTAGATACCCAATTGGAGTACAAATCATTTTATGCTGAAATCAATTTATGGTATATTTTCCCTGATATTACGTAAAAACGTGGAAAGGGAAAGAACTTCCATATCCGTAAACTAGTATCCATATCACATATAAAAACATAATATAAGATAGTATAATCAGGGTCATGTAGCCAAGAAGACAGTGTAATTGGTGTTATTGAAGTTAGACAATAACAAAAACACATAAATAAATTGAATAATCAAAACATATATACGTAAATGATGTGTCCAATAGGTTTGGATTTCTCATCCAAAATATAAAAGAGCTGCGAAGAAGAGAAAAAATATGTAAGAAAGCATGATTTGAAATCAGCTTGATGAGGTCCACAAGAAGCAAAATGCAATGGATGTCAAATAAAGGTTGACAATTTTATGTCAAAACCATTGCCAAGTAAGAGAAAATGTAGCTGACAAATTGTCCTAGTCTGCACTCCCTTGCCTCACAATTTCCAAGTAACATTTAGAAATATGATCTAGAAATACCAAAAAGAGCACACTTCCAATATCTTGAGCCGATAATCCAGAAAAATGAAAAGATTGACGAAAATATCGCATATAGAATTAGTGCTGGGTAGGCGAAGTGGAGATGTACAACTGGAGTTTTATGTGATCACCGCATATACCAATGAAGCTGAAAGGGAAATTCTATAGAACAGTTGTGAGACCAGCTTTGCTTTATGGAGCGGAATGTTGGGCAATCGGGAAATAACATACTTATAAGATGAGTGTAATTGATATGAGTATGTTGAGATGGTTGAGTGGAAAAACACGAAGGGATAGAATTCGAACTGAATATATTCAGAAGAACTTAGGTGTAGCGTCAATAGGCGATAAGATGAGAGGAAGTAGACTTTGGTGGGCTGGCCATATACAAGGCAAACCCAATAGAGCACTTGTTAGGATGCACGAGTTGGTCCAAAAGGAAGTCTCAAAAAGGGAAAGGGGTAAAACCCAAAAGGACATGATTGGAAGTAGTTAAAAAATATATGGGGATTTATGGCCATAATGAGGGTATGACCCTTGCCAGAGTAAAATGACGGACCAAGATTCATGTAGCCAATCCCAAATAGTTGGAAAACGCTTTGATGATGATGATGATGATTAGAAATATGACAGAAGTAACTTCAGCAATTATGACAAAGGGACCATACACAATGAAGCATGTAGTTTACTAACATAAAACTACACATCATCTCAACCGTCCGTTGTTGAGATGAATGTTTCTCTACCAAAGGAATGGCTCACCACCATCAGTTACCAACAATAGATGGTTGATGTAAGGTGTAGCTTAGTGCATGTCTAGTACAATGCATCACATCATGGGTGCATGATGTGATGCGGTATTACCCATATGATAAAGGGACCATACACAATGAAGCATGTAGTTTACTAACATAAAACTACACATCATCTCAACCGTCCGTTGTTGAGATGAATGTTTCTCTACCAAAGGAATGGCTCACCACCATCAGTTACCAACAATAGATGGTTGATGTAAGGTGTAGCTTAGTGTATGTCTAGTAGAATGCATCACATCATGAGCCTTTTGGATCACGTCTATAGTGCTGGTATACCCCTTTATACATGCAGCCCATTCTACCAGTGTTCAGTGTAGGGCCAATAGCTACAGAAAATTGGCCCTGCTGTTATGGAAAAAGCCACTTACTGGGGATAAGGATAGAGCTCTACAACACCATTTTGTCTCCCTCCCTAATAGGGCAGTGCAATATGGTAACTTATCGCATCCAATTTGGGCCCTTATTTACCTATATCAAAACACGTGTAGATCACAAAAATACAAGACTCCAAAGGTTTGCAGGCAAGGAAACGAGAATTTTCCATCTAGATTTAAAGCAAAAATAACATTTTTTGCACCATAAAACCAAATGTAATAACTTAATGTTATGAATTTATACAAAAACACAAAGTACTGCTCTATGAACTTCATCAAAACACTGGCAAGTATTGTATACACTTCGGATGGGTGGTCAGATAATTTAAAATCTAATACTTCCTATTCTAAAATAATTTATGTAAATTACCATGAACGACAATTCTTCCATAAGGGATGCTCCCTCCCTCCCTCTCTGCTGCAGAAACTTGCTGCAAAACCCCAAATTCTATGGAAAAGGCATCTATTCTGCCCAAAATCTATTCGGGCCAATTTCCAGCAAAAATATAGAGATCCCGCCCCGAGAAACTTGGAGGAAAAGCTTGAGTTAGAGCACTAATAGTGCATATGAAAAAGCTCCTGAGACTCTGCTTTAGCAACCACATCTAAGCCCCAATCAACTGAAGAGAATTCTGGTTTGAGTTCAACATCTGCATCTAAAGCCAGAGAGTTTCTCAGTCTATACAGACTTCCCACTGGTTCCAAGGAGACATTTGAGAGGAAATGGTAGCCATATTGCTGTTTCAAAATTCTGAAAACACTAATTTTAGTGCATTCAAAAACCCTAATTCGGATGGGTTTTGAGAGTTTTTATCCCAGAAAAAATCAGGGATTTGAGTGGCCTAGAGATTGGTCCAAAATATGCAAGGGATGAACTGGGCTGTAACCAGGGCTTTGAAGAGGACAAGAGTCTTCTTGATATGCATTTGTGGTAAAGTCCACCATCATTGTAGCGGGGACAGACCTTAACAAGGGGCAGGGCGAAAGTGTGAGGTGGGCAGATTCCATGTGATTTAGGACAGAAAATTCAAAAAGAAAAACCTATAAATTTTAGTGCGAGATAGACTAGTGAGGTGTCGAGAGAGAGATGGAATAGCTACTTCAACTAATTGACAGGGGGGGGGTTATTGTTTTTTGGTTGGAAAGGGTGCCAAGAAAGCTAGAAGTGGCAGAAGATGCCATAACTCTCTAAAATCTGTTTTTTTTTAACAAACATGGGGTTGGGAAATGGGTATTTCGGTCGATTCCATGATCCATATACAGAGTCAGAAAATAAATATTTTGGTCACTATCAAGATTCAAATTGCACAACAAACTCTTATTTCGTGCATCAGGGTTAGACTGAATGGTTGGAATCGAGCAACTGGTAAAAAAATATGGCAAGAAAGTGGTGATGAGCAGAATTCCCACTAAAATCAGTGATTATTCGGTAGAGAATGAGTGGATTCATGTAGGTGGAATGGCGATGAGCGGTCTTAACTTTTGCTGAGTAGAGGTTTAAGATGAATAAAACCGTAAACTTTGATGTCAAGACTATGTTCTTAGTTCAACAAAAATCAATTGGGGAATGAGAGGAAGGTCAGAGAGAAAGGGGTATATATATAGGTACGGTTTGTATAAGGCTGGGGCCCTAAACAATTAAAGTAAGGTGCACCTTCAAGTAGTGTCGAAAGATATCATTTCAATACCGAAAATTTTTATGATGGCTTAAAAATTTATTTCCATATCTAATTATAAAATTCTAAGCTTCAAAAGTAGTATAGATTATAAATCTTAAAAATTGACAGTCTAGATAATGCATCACAAGATGCATTATTTCCACGTCTTAAAGTCCGATTTCTTTTATGTTCATGTATCTCAAGGTCAAGATGATCGGCTTTGAGGATTTTCCAGCATCAAAACAACTTCTAGTGAAATTTTAAGGTGAGCCTTAGTTTGATTGTTTATGGCCTCAACCATATATAAACTTTTTCCATATATATAAAGAAGTTATATAGGCAGCAACCTTTCTTGTAGAAGTAAGGTTCAGAGCAATCCACACCATCCATTTTAACTAAGTAGTGATCGACATAGTCTAACTAAAATTGATGGTGTAGAAAACACCCACCTTACTACTGAAAGTAAGGCTGCCATCTTATGTAGACCGCACCACCTTTAATATATGGATGTGGTTTGTATAAGGCGTCTAACCTAAATAAAGTAACACACACCTCTAAACCATGGTGGAAGACACAGTTCCAGCACTGGAAATCCCTACAATGGCCGGAAAATCTATTTTCACCTCTAGATATGAAATTTAAAGCTCAGAAAACGATGCAAAATCAAGCAGATCTATAAACACTTGAAAATGGGTTGTGCACAGTCCGTGCCCCGATTTCTTGCATAATAATAATAATAATAAAGGAAAATCTGCACCATCCATTTTCCTGAACAGTGCATATTGCTGCAACCTTCCCTGTTGGGCTAAGATTGAAGCCCTACTAGAACATTTCCCTACAAATTATTAGAATATTCTATAGTTACAATATGTTGATTAGGCATTCTACGTATAGTTAGCAACCCACCAGTGAAGACCTATATATCGACAAAATAAAAAATCGGTAATAGATCTAGTTTTGCCCAAAAATTTAGAGAAAAAAAATTCTAAGCACAAGGATGGATCACCAAAGATTAGGTCAGTTAAAAACATATGAATACTTTGGATTTCGCTCAAAAACAATTGTGTGAAAAAATTAGATATATATATATATATATATATATATATATATATATATATAGATAACACAATTTTAACTTACCATTTGAAGTTCTTGTAAGGATACAATAAAGTCATTGAACACTAGTTTTATGTCATGACTCGTAGCATTTAAGGTCCTACTAAGTAAAGTTTTGTCTAAGTTTTCAGTAAGCGCAACAATGTCATAACAACATGATATGCTTTCTCCATTGTCATGGCACAAAACATACAATAATTTTATTGGGAGCATACAGTGAGCATACTGTGCAACCACAATAACAAAACCAAATGCAACAATTAAATTAATAAATAACAAGAATAGCAAACCAAGGAATAAGATTGATCTTAGAGAAAAAAAAAGGAATCTCGGTATGATTTTATTCAAAAAAACCACAAACCCAAAACAGTGGTCTATCCAAACTGTTGGGTTGTGTACATCAATGAAATAACAAAATATTCTAAAGATGAAAAATCAATCAAATATATATAGAGATAAAGTAATATAAGGCTAACATGGGTATTAAGAAACCTAACATCCAAACCTCACCCAGCTGCCTGAAAACTTGGGTGAGTAAAATTACTCTCTTCCTCTTTGCAGTGGAGCACTTGATTCAAATAAAACGAAGCATTTCCATTGGGTTATCCTTAACTTCTACATTTTTAGGGAATATGATTCCTTGGGAAAAAAAATTTTTTCAAAAATATTTCTTTGTAATACATTTTTTTTGGGCAAATATTTGGGGAATATGATTCTTTGGGAGAATATTTTTAGAGAAAAAATATTCTCTTTGCAATACCCTTTTTTTGCAAATATGGGGACAAAGCTTTTGAAATTTCTTTGTTAAATCATGATGATTTAGCCCCATTTTCAATAAGCTTATCTCAACACCAAAATTTAAATTTCCAAATCAACACAGAGAAGGCAAGTAAACGAGAAAATTAAAACAGAAAAGTGCTTTCAATAAGTTTTCTTCCAAAAAAATATAAAATTCAAGTTTACATCGGTCCCATAAATTTCAAAAACGTAATGATTTCAAAAAATCAAGCCTAAAGATAAAATTGAAATGAAAAATGTCAAAGAGAAATATGATATATATTTCAGATTTTTTGGGTAAATGATATATATTTCAGATTGAGTAAATAAAGTCTAACTACAGAAGATGTATCTCACTGTTCTAAAGGGCTACAACTTGAAATTAAAAAAATTCACAATTCTCCTTGAGACTCACTTTCCAAGACGTATATAATCTTTATTTTTCAATTTAGTAGCTAGAAACTAATGTTAACCATTAGGTAACGTAAATATACTTTAAAACTCTCATATGACATCTAGGTATGTGGAATTTCTATTTTAAAGAGATTTATATTATGAGATTCTTTTTAAGAAATACTACTTTGGCCTTATTTTCAAATACAAAATACAGAACTTTTGATTCCTAAGAAATGTTGTATTTCATGTCAATAATCTTTCATGTATGAGAAGGTGGGGGGAAAGTCTTCTTCCAATCTTGTAAAGTGCCAAAACCTTTCCATGCATGTAGCTCTAATAATTTATATAAACATAAATTATTAGAGACATTTTAAAACTTTATTCCCTCTAATATTTAATATTAAGTGCGTCCACCATAGAGATAAATAATTAGAATGCCAACTGTACAGGTGTAAAGGCATACAACAGTACATCAACAGCTTTTTCAGAAAAAGGACGACCAAGAAGAAATGTTGTATGAACATAGATTTGTCATGTCCATCTGTTCATTTCCACCATCCTTTTTTGTGAATGGTCATGGATGTACTGCCCATGTACCTGCTAAAATGGAATTTACCACAGGAATGAACATAAACAAATCAGGTATTAATGCAAGAAAAAAATATATAGAATAAAATCAACCCAAAGACTAGGTCTCTCTCACTATATGTTTTTTTTGAAGTAAATATTATATATTTCAATAATAATAATATATAATATAGTTCCGCTTTTTTTAACACCATGCGGAAGATGGGCAGTAGAATGAGTAGCAGTGGCTCAATATGACCTGAGTTCAAGTCCCCCAATGCTCATCCATTTAAAATTTCTTAATGGTGTGCATAAACGGTGCACCAAGGTGTGGACACGTGTTGAGGAGTCAAACCACTACATAAGGCCAAGGACTGCATGTCACAGTAACAATGATGGAAATCTCCTTAGACTCTTTCTACTCCAAGGATACACCCAAACTAAGGTCTCTGCTTATGTCTTTCAAAAAGGAAAACCCATGGTCGGCAACTTCCAAATTCCTCCCCCAAGTATCTTTATTCCAAAAAATAAATTATTCATAACCAAAAAATCCAAGTTCCCTTAGGCAATAGGAAAGAATGACAAAATGCCAACCTTCGAAGCATCATCCGAGCAAACACCAGTTAAAAATCCATTACAGCTAGATATGAAGGATTTAGTCCCCTAATAAAATTATGATAGACATGAAGGATTTAGTCCCCTAATAAAATTAGGGAGCTCTAAACACAATACAATCTAGTCGCCAGTAAGAACTCCTTCCAAATAACCAAGTTTTCATTTTGCTTAAATAGCACCAAAGAGCCAAGGTCCCGAAGTTTAAAAGACACTTATGTCTACAATCACAAACCCAATGTGCAAACAAGAACCACATGCAGCTTTTGAATCATTACTGACTGAAGATAATATAACACTATATCAGTTTTTGTTCATCACACTTCTGTTTATGCAATGACTTACTTGGATTCTCTTCCCTTTTGAGAGTGTAACAAGACTGAATTCTGCATTATGAGCATGTTTTATATTGTTTATATACAGAAGAAGCACAATGGTCAACTTCTTTTATTGGTTAGCCCAATGCTTACCTTCGAGAATATTTTTTAACAATCTATATACCTAACACTCATAGAAAGTTATAAAGCTTAAAAACAAAAGAAAAAAAAAAGAGCTAGAGTACAAGACCAGATACCTCAAGAAAGAACATACCACACCTTATAGCTCATCTTCAGAACCTGCACAGCATTCAGCTACTCAAACATCTATGCATGCCCAATGTTGAAATTCGACTCAACACTTGGGGACATCCAAACCATCCAAGGGCAGAATTGGATTAAGCCCTAGGATCTGTTGGACCTGTTTTGATATATCAGAAAATGGATCATCCATGAGAGGTGGCTACGGCAACCATGCTTGGCTCTTATGGTTGGCCGCCTCCCAAAACCTTTATGGATGCCCAAGCACAGATGAAACACAAATATAAATGGGGGATCTAGACACATGTGCCTACAAGGAAGCAGCAGTCCGAACCACTCAAAGGTGGAACTGCATTTCAACCTGGGAACCACTTGTGTGCCCAACATGGGTAATCCATGAGAGGTCATTGCTGTGGGCCAGATACAGCAATCATACACAACAAAAACCCTTATGGACCCCCAACATGTTAGGAAAAGGTAAACACACGTGCCCAACCAACCCAGCCTCATCATCATCCTTTCATGTGCTCTTTCCTTGAAACCAAGGGAAAGATAGAGAAAATTTACTAGGGAGATCTAACTAATCCACCTAGCAAATTCTTAATGTTGCAAAGTTCAAGATCTTGGTAAGCCAAGCCTCTGTTCTGGCAATCCAAATAAGATAGAAAGAATAACACAAGGTAAACACAAGCCCATCTAATCCATACATGACGGACTAACTCACATATATAAATTTCATGAGCTAACCATCACTACTCAGTGCAACAACCTAAAGTCTGCACCACTACCTCATTAGATGGGCCAGAGTCACCAGAGACCATTGTGTTAGAATATGTACCAGAGACCACAGGCTTGGGTATGCTATGCCTAATGAGCATCCTGAAGAGATGTCCAAAACTACAAATGTGAGACAATATATTGGCTCCACTTTCTAGGCCAGCTGAAGAACAAGAAAGAACACCAAGTCAAACACTAGATGTACTTCCATGGCACATCCACTAATCCTAATCGCCAGAATTGTCAAGAAATGCCAATATTTGGACATTTTCTTCCCACACTGTATAATATCACTGTTTAAAAACTTAGCCACAAGACTCAGGACTCCCCCAAATCGACCCGACTGGGCAACCAGCTACGTTTCAAAGGCTTGGCCAAGTCTTAAAATTATGATTATCATTTTTTTTTCTCCTAGTAAACAACCAAGTCTTGACTGAGCCCAGATGAGTCAACCCGGCTTGGACCTTCTAGGCCCAAGTTTTTAAACTTTGATTGATATGGCAAAAGAAGAATGACGAACAAACAATAAGGGTACCTCGTCAATATCTCACAGAGGCATTTGAGACCAAAGCATAACAATATGGAGGTTCCTCAAGGTCAGGAGGCTTCACTTTGCTGCTGAAATATACGCAAAAAAACCAAGTAGCAACAAAAATGATGTGAAGTACATACATATGTTCCATCAAACCAGAAGCATTAGCCATCATCATCAATTATTTGAATTGATGAACATAAAGGACTAACGCTCCATTTTCAAAGCATACCCCCAGAAAATTTAGAAATAAAATAATTTAATAAAATTTTGTTGCTTCTGTTGGCAGGTATCTAGGCAGTGACGCACTTCTAGCGCTTTCAAAATAGAAGATGAACACATTAAGCCCTCAAAGTTCGATAGATTAAAAGTTAAGTATGTCTATGCTCTCTTGTATATATAAGTGTGAGTAGGCATGTAAAGTGGTAATCACACAAATATAAATATAGGAATAAAAGACCAAGTTCTATCAAGTAAATAAACAGACAACTTGCATCTCAACATATAAAAATAAGGAACAGTTTGCTAAGACCATTGGTAATACCGCCACAGGTCATGCACACCAAGGTCCATATGGGGGATTCCTGCCACCCTACCTCCAACACGCCCATGAACACACACACAAATACACAAAATGCTGGAAATGCTTGATAAGGCACGTGCTATGGATCATCTTCACACCCTTGGATGCAGCTATCCAACACTGGCTACGTCATTGCAAGTTTGCTTGACCAATTTGGAGCTATATGCTGGGACTGTTTAGAGTTAACACCATTTTGAATCTTTTATGTGGCAGGCAAGTTTTTGTCCTTTCCAACAGCTAGGGAAAACGTCTTGGTCCTTGCACAGTGCCGCTGTGCTATAGGTGTTGGGGACTCAAAAGGATAAGAAACCTATTGTTGAAGGGAAACACTCTAGACTCGAGAGTCTTAAAGATTGGGGAGAGGGTTAGGAACTTGATGAACTCATAAGCACCAATGAACAAGAAGTCTTTTAATATGAATGCACAATAAGTGTTGAGGAGTGCGAAGTAATAATCAAATAGTTGGATACCTTAAAACTGCAAGCATATTTCAAGGCAGGCACCTCCATAAGTAATGATTAAGCCGAACTTTGTTGGAAATTTGTAGGAGACCTGGATTCCTCAGGGTTTGTGGGATGTAGAAGAGACAACACATGTATTGATCTATGCAAGATCAGCACGTTTTAGAAACACTAATATGCTGAAGCCAAGGCCCTCCTCAACAAACTGAAAACCTTATTTTCATACTTTTCAAATCCAATAATGTTCAGGTCACTGAATGAAAAGTTGGCAGACTGCCTGGTCCAGAACCAAACACAACAGAACCAGCCAAGTCTGATCGGGTTCCAATATTTCTTTTTCTTTTTCTACACAGCCAAGTCTCTCACAAACTCAGCCAAGTCTGTCGGATCTGACATGAGCTCAAGACCCAGTCGAGTTCCAATGTGTCCTAAGTTCCCATGGTTCAGGTTAAAAGCTAAACATTATAAGATAAACCCAGAAGAAAGCCACTACCTTCAGGTTCACATATATTATGAAGGACATTTGTCATGATAGGGCAGTTACCCTTGTGAATACACCTAGGAGCCTAAAGATGCCATTAATCCACTTGCCTAAATGGGAAAGACTGAAAGAGGTCATATACTATACGTCATGCCTGATTCTTTTCCCCCTAATTTTTCTTCCACACTCTCAGTCTACTCTCTCTATTCCCACCATCTCTGCCTTTCTGCCTCACCCATCACCCTCTAACCAAGAACGTTAATGGTTTTCTGCCTTGCGAACAACATGATGTAATCCAATTTCTCTTAGCTTAATCAAAAAGAATAAAATAAATAATAATAGGAAAATATGTGCACAAGGAGCTAATTTTTACGAGAATCTGTATAGAATCACCATATGGATCTAATGAAAAAATATTCCATATGAGTAAGTACTCTTAAAATCATAGTTAAGAGATGCAGTGGGGTAAAGCATTATGTGGCTGCATCAAAGACCATTCTGCATATAGCCACCTATGCGTAACTAGATGCACCACATATGCGGCACATCGGCTGCATATGGTAGTTACACACTATGATGTGCCCACATTTTCAGCCCCAGCTCGCAAGCAGAAATGATGCCCACGAGAAGGGGCAAAACTGGAACCACCAAGGGGGAGGAGGGAGGACAAAGCACCATGGAACCAATACTCATTGCTTCCAAGGGGATTAAACTCAATAATTGAAAATCGAATTCCTTTATATATACTAAGTATTCGACAAACTATAGATTTTTTTTGGGCAAAATTTCGAGTAGACTTTGTGCTATGCTTTGAAGGATTCAAGCAAAGATTTATCGAGTAATAACTGGTTTCAAGGGGCAAGGATATAAAATTAGAAACCAGAATTTCTTTTGATTTTGAATTTCATATTGAAACCACATTCATTTTTAACATCATGGATTTTTTTGGTTTGGACGTTATGTACTTGTAAAGTAATTTAGACACCCCTAGCACATAGAATCTGCATACCGCATTTGATAACATCGCTTAAAAACTGGACCAATAGATTTTATTTTTCATTTCTTTATTTCATTGCATGCGAACCAGAATCTTTGCATGTTGTGCAATGAACACATGCAAATGAATATTACACATGTGCATGCACAATAATGTCCTCAACCGCCGCACATGCAGAAGCAGATGTGCAAACAAATGGGGACTTTACGTACATGAACGAAAACATGAGAAGACGAGCAAAATTGTCACTGCCTTTGTTTCTTTTTGGCTAACAATTATTTCTATATTCTTCACCTGTTCTCTATGTTAATTACTTGTGAAACAAAAGGGTCTGTTGCAATGCATATCTTGCCTTTCCACATCTTTAATCTTAACCCTTCAAATAATACAATATACAGATAAAAAATAACAGAGAAAGCATACCAAGTATGACAATAGATATATCTCAGTACTCATTTAAGTCAATATAATATCATTCTCTTCATAAGTCAATCATAAAGAGAGGGTGTCATTTTCTTACAAAAATGACAAGACAGACTGGGAGAGTAAAATCTAGCCTTCACAGATGTTCCTCCACGGGAAAATCATGAAAAGCCAAAAACCCATCTCCTCTAACGGCCGCAAAAGAATACCAACATAAAATTTACCCTCTCATGATATACTCTCTTTAAAACCAAGAAAATAGTATACATAATTAATGTTTACAAGCATCCACCTCAGTGAATAATATAACCACCACCACCAAACTAGGAAACTCATTCAACACAAACAATGGTCTAAGAAGACAAATATAGGAGTTGTTCGAGCTCGCATGTTTGATGTGGAAGTTCCACATAACACAGGGCCAAAGTCATCACAAAAAATTTCATCATCATATATCATCTAGCTTCCCAAATTTCAGATAAAAACAAATATAGTAATTCTACATGTAACTAACAATTGGAATTTGGAAATGCTAGAATGCAAATAGGGGGGTATAATTCAATGTGTTTCCCTCAGTTAAGCTCAAAAGAGAAAAGTAATATCATTGCCCAGACCATCCAACAAAAAGAATCTTCAAATTTCACGAGCAAGTATCCAGTTATGCAAAGATAATTAGTCAAGAAGAAAAATTACCAGCATCTTGAAATACTGTAACAAAAGAGGTAGACACAATTGCAATACTTCATGCCAAAGAAAACAAATCAATAGAACAAAACAGGAAAGCGAAAAGTAAATGAGAAATAGCGGAAAACAATCAAATACGCAGATTGATAAGACCAATATAGTTGCAAACACACACACACACACACACAGAGTACTAGTACAACTGACATTGATATGACCCGGTTACAATTCCGAAGGAAAACCCACACAGTTAAATCAACGAAGAAGGTAAAAATTGACATAAACAAAGAGACATGGACGGGAAGGAGAAGGGATAAATAGAGAATGAAACAAACGGAGGAATATAGAGAGAGAGCGAGAGAGAGGGGACGAGAGACAGAGTGAGAGTATGCGTGTACTCACTGGTCCAAAGGGCCTGTGCCCATATCCCACTCCTGGAGGCCTAGGCACCGACCCCTGAACAAAAGCCCCACTCTTCCACGGTGGCTCCCTATAAGGGGACATCTGAGAGAAATCCCCACCCACCTGGTTCATACTCGACCCTGCAGCCTGGTTCATACCCTGAGCCATGGCTGCCATCTGAGAGAGCTCAGCCAAACCAACCAGAGCCGCTGCCGCCTGTAAATTCGGCTGATTTGCCTGATTCCCCTGTAAGTTTGGCTGATTTGCCTGTAAATTTGCTTGGTTTGCCTGTAAATTTGCTTGATCAGGTTGTCCATAACCATGGCTAGGCCATGCCTGTAAATTTGAATTAGGGTTTCCATATTCAGGCTGGTAATACTGATAAGTTTCAGAGGTTTCTGTGGGCTGGGGATAATATTGTTGGTTTTGGGCATAGTATGCATAATATGCCTGGTTTTGCTGAGCTTGAGGGTCTAGGTATTGCTGGTTCTGGTATTCATTAAGGGTTTGTTGCTGCTGCTCATAGTATTGTTGTTGTTGTTGTTCTAGGGTTTGATTTTGCTCTTGCTGTTGTGGAGCTTGGGGTTGACCGGGAACTTGGGGTTCTCCAACAGCGGAGTAATCCATGGAGCACCAAAGGAGCGTGCTCAATTTAGGGTTAGGGTTAGGTGTTTTTTTCCCTTCGAAAAAGTGGCGGAAAGAGGTGGAGGAGATCGGATAAGTAGGATTTCGGGGGTTGCAGAAGAAGAACTAGGGTTTTTCCATGCTGTAAGAAGGGGAGAGAGCAGAAGGAAGAAGCAATTAGGGTTTTGTTATTGGAGTTGCCGAGGGGGAATTAGGGTTTTCGATTGTGGAGAAATGGCGGGACGACAACATTTAGGCCTACCCTTTATCTCCGTAGGCGAAATACAAAACGTGTGACACGAAAGAGGAAACCGAATGCTTTGGGTATCTGCTCCTACTTTTAGCCTTTGAGGGGAGTATGTTTCACATTATTTCTTTTCTTTCGGTCGATTCATAAAAGGAAAAGTTTATGTAGAGCCTTCACTCTAAACAATCAAATTAGAGCCAACCTCAAATTTTTCACTAGAAGATGCTATTTTGATGCTCAAATATCGTCAAATTGATCATCTCGATATCAACATGTATGGACATGAAAAAAAAAATTGATTTCAAGTTTTCGAGATAATGCATCTTGTAACGCATTTTTGGATCGGCAATTTTCAAGATTTTCAAGTTTTCATAGATCTACTCGTTCTACACTATGTTTTAAGCCTTAAATTTTATAATTAAAGATGAATATATATTTTAAAGCTATCACAAAGATTTTCAGTATTGAAACCATATTTCTCGATACTATTTGAAGGTATGCTTTACTTTGATTGTTTAGAAGCTCGGCTCTATACAAACCGCATGCTTTAATTGGTATTATATTCCAAAGGGTGCAGTTTGTATAGAGCCAATGCTCTAAACAATGCCCACCTTCAAATAATGTAGAGAAACGTGATTTCAATATTGAAAATCTTTATGATAGCCTTAAAATATATTTTTATCTTTAATTATAATTTAAAGCTTTAAAAATAGTGTAGATCGAGTAGACCTATGAAACTTTGAAAATATTGAAAATTGACAATCCAAAAATGCATTACAATAGAACTTGAAATCCTTTTTTTTTTCATGTCCATGTATCTCGATGGTGAGATGATCAATTTGAGGATATTTGAGCATCAAAACAACTTCTTCTAATGAAAATTTTAAGGTAAACTTTTTCCCCAATTAAATACCCCAACGCCTTTTGCAAATCATGAAGTCTTAAATTAGAGTTGTTTTTAAGTTTCATTTCACTCACATAGCTCTTTTAAAAATATTGTAAATAACTAATTGCTCTAGAAATACTTGAATGTATTTAGTGATGTAAGTTCACTTAAGCAGCCCAAATGATGAAAATATTATTCGATTATTAAAGTTAGCAAGTTGGAGTATGGGTTATTTAGTAAAGAGTAATGATCCTATGAACCCTCACATATCCATGTGTGTAGGATCTCAAAGGATAACCATTAAATTTGTCACATATCTCTAAAAAAGTCAGTCTTACACCCATGTGAGAACTTTTCTAGAGATATGTGCCAAATTTAATGGTGGTCATTTGGCGTGCTACACACATGGGTGTGGGAAGGTCTCATAGGATCATTACTCTTTAGCAAAATAATGGTCAAATGTTTATAAAATAAAAACTAATATATATATATATATAAGTTTTATGTTGCTAACCCTAAACAATCAGCGGCACTTCATCATTTAGAAATTTTGTCTTTATAGCATTTTCATCATTTGAATCAAGCTAGCTAATTGATGCTAAATTGCCAAATGATTGTGCTCGTTTAGGTTTCAATCATTGAACATGGGAAATTTCTAAAGAGGTGTTTGAGTTAAATGAAATTTAAAAATAACATTATCAAATTTAATTGGGATGGGTTGACCACCTAATTTATAATTCATGCAACTGGATTTTAATAAATAATGAAACACACCTTCAAAAACCGTGTTATGAGAACATGTTTGTCTCCAATTTTTTAACCTACGCTCAATTAACTAGGACGAATAATGTTAGAGAAACAAAATTTCAAAAAGCGTCATAAAAATTGTTTTTTACCAAATGAATACAGGCCATCTATTTGATGGGATGATTAGACATACGCCTTAAAATGATCATTTTTTATCCTGATTTTTGTAGATGCTCTTGTGGACATTAGATGAACAATCCTAAAAAAAACAAATAATTGATTTTGAATTCTTAAAGGTGTTGATCTCATTATCTACAAAATGCACAACTAAGATTCACTATTAGAGTTTAACTTATTTTGATATTTTCTAGGGTGAAAATTTATTTTCTTTTTCTTTTTGACATTTATTGTTAGAATGGAAAGAATGTAACTTCAAACTTTGGGGCAATTTCATGTCATGAATATATCATAAGATAATAAAATAACTATTTAAAAAATGATAAAATTTATATAAAGTTGCAATCTAAAAAATCCATCATAAAAGGCTGTTTGGATGATGGAAAACCTTCAAATTGATCATCTCGATATCGAGATGTATGAAAAAAAGATTTTGAATACGCAAAATACTATATATTGATCTACTTGATTTGAACCATTTTTAAAGTTTAAAATTTTATAATTAGAGATCAAAATAGATTATCAAATCATCCCAATATTTTTTTATATCAAAATTACATTTATGATAAAATTTAAAGGAGTGCTTTAATGGGATGGTTTGAGGTTCCAACTTTATGCAAACCACACCCTTTAAAAAAAATCATCTTCATGGCATCTATATGATCCCAGATTTTTGGACTCATACTCTTCACTGACAATCAATCCCCATGGGAAAAAAACCGTTACAATCAATCCCCATAGGAAAAAAATTGAATTTGTTCTTAACAAAGGGTAAATTAAGTTCCTATCTAGGTTGAGACAGTCCATTTGGTGGACATTGAGATCTATGCCTTTGAGAACTCACATCAATTTTTTTCTTTCCTAAAATCTTCCATCTAACAATGATAAGACCATCTATAATTTCTGGGATTAAAAAAAAATCCTTATAAAGCCTACATCTAGTCATCTCATTAAATGAATTACCAATATTCACTGGGTTAAAAAGAAAAAACACTTTCCAATTTGCATTTTCAATTTTTTTTAGATTGTTCATCCCAATGGAAAAGGTGTATAAAGAAATGGCTTTCACATCCTTTTCGTATGCATGTATGTAAGAATATATGTAACTGTGTATATCATCATCCGAGCTTTGTCCCAACTATTTGGGATTGGGTGCATAACTATGCCATCCCGCTCTATCAAATACCATACCCTAACAGTGCACTCATACACTCTAAACCATCTAACCTGGATTGATGGTTGATAATGCAATTTGAATTTTATTTTTAATATTCTTATTTATCTATTTTTAGCTCTAAGTATTGAATAGGATGAGAGTCTCCAAAATTTAGGATTGATGAGCTTTAGTTGTTTAGGATTTCTATTTATTAGATTTGCTTGTGTGGAGAAAGGGAATGGATGGAGTAGCCATCAGTTAATAATGGGGCACTCCTATATTCGTAGGAGTAAAAGATTTAGATAGAGCTTTATGGGTCACATGAAAATAGACAGATAGAGAGCATGACAGTGAGAGAGGGATTTTTATATTTTTTAATTTAATTTTTTATTAGTTAATTTAGTTTTTATTTTAAGGGAAGATGGTTTTTTGAAGAACTTGGTTAATTGAGAAGAAAGAAAGTGTTTTGATATTGTGAAAAAAAAATTAGGATGAACTCCATGTAGACCTTGAGAAAGGATATATTTTCCCTTACGTTTTTATTCATTTATTTTTATTTTTATATTCCTTGCATTTGTTTAAAGTGTGATTGACTACTTTATTAATAATTTAGCTTATACAACCATGATTAAATTGAAATGTTCATCCACATTTCAAGCACGGTGCGTTTTCTAAAATATTAAAAATACTTTCAATAATTAAAAATGGCCAAAATACCTCTTAAATTTTCAAGTATATTGTGGTATCTTTTTTTTTAGTTTCTCAAAGTGTGGATGCTAAACTTCAGCTCTATTGGATTTCAAAAAAAATTAAAATTAAAATTAAAATAATAATAATGGATGTGCTCTTAAGTCTTAACTGTTTGATCGTAGTAGAGAAAATATTATTGCCACTTGTAGTCTGTTCCGTACATAGCCATTCAAAATAGATAATTCACCTTGCCATTTATAGACATCAATGTGTATTTTGATGAAAATTCACTCACCCAATATTTCAAAGTGTAACTTTAGAACATGGAACACATACTAAGTCACCACAAATAATTTATTTGCAAAATTTATACCATAATATGTTCCAAGTCACCATAAATAATTTATTTGAAAAAGTTTTCCCAGAAGTTCTTTGGTATTTGATGACAATGGAGCTTGAAAAATGATGATAAAATGTGTGCCTTTTTTCCTACCCATATGTCCCTGATGAGATTCATATTGCTGATAGCCAGGAATCTATTTACAGAGGCACGCAATTATTATTACCAACATTTTTCCACTGATTATACTGAACCATGAGGAGTTACAATTTATTTATTTATTTACTTTGCGGGTAAATAAGTGGGATGATGAGCTCCGACCCATTTTTAAATTTTTATTAATACTCCCGATAAAGATTACATTCTGGAGGGTTATTATATACCTGCATTACATGACTCTTACATAGAGGATGTTGGCAAGGTCCTGCATAATGAAAAAAATTACAAAATCTGGGGGATGAGCCCACCATACTATGGTTGAGCCATAGATGCCACACTCTTTGCCAAACAATCAGCAGCCATGTTTGCCTCCTGGAAGGCGTGTGATGCCGCACTAGTTTTACCTCAATATAGAGTTATTTCAATGCAACCTTGACATTAGTATTTAGATATCAATTTCTAAATTTGATTGCATTGTCTTGTTTCTCCAACTAAAGGAATCCTAATATCCATTTTTTAATTATCTAAATGAGATTGGCAATGGATTTCCCAATAGTCACACCACTAGTATAAAAGAGGATTATACTGCATAATATCATTTGTCAAAAAAAAGAAAAAAGAGGATTATAATACATAACATCAACCTATAAAAACAAAAAGAACTTACTACAACATAACCACACAAACAATCAAGAGAGAGAAATAGAGTGCTCCAATCATTAATTATTCTTGTCCACATTGAATAAAATTTACAACCAAAAGAGAAATCTTTGATCAACTAAAAATTGATCCCAAACATCACTAACATACATATGAAAATTCTCCCATGGCTGCCTCTCACAGAGTCACAATAACTCTTCGCAATAAAGATTTCATGGATTCGAAGTTAATTTGGTATTTGTTATTAGAGTAATGATCCTATAGGACTCTCCCCCATCTATGTGTGTAGGACTTCAAAGGATCACTATTAAAGTTGATACAGATCTTTAAAAAAGTTATCATATGGGTGTGGAACTTGACTTTTCAATAGATCTGTGCCAAATTTAATGATGATCCTTGAGATCCTACATACATAGATGGGAGAGGGCCCTATAGAATAATTTCTCTTATTTTATATTAATATTTAAATAAGTTTAGGAGGTTTCTTATGATATATTAGTACTCTAATTTGATTTGGAACGAGGTTTAGAAAAATTAGAAAGTAAATCCCACTCAAAATTTTCCATGTATGAAAAGCTCTATTACTAAGAGGTATTTTAGGGAGTTTCATGTAATATTACTTTTTTTTAATTGATTTCGTTGGCATTTACTTTAAGTTTTGCTGTTGATTTTAAATAATGGAAAGCTTTTTATACTTCTCCTACTGTATATAAATTATTTAGATCAAGTGAGCTACTTACCATTTGATCTAGATCTGACGTCTCAAAGTATTTTATTTTCAATTTATTTTCTACAAACCATATGATGAAATTTGGTACTCACAATCATCTCAATAGGCACACCTAAAAAATATTCAAAAATAAGTTTCAAAAATAAAATAACCAAAATACTTCTAAAACTTTTAGGGGTATTTTGATCATTTTATTTTATGAAGAATTTTTTTTTCGCTTTTTTGTAGATGCGAATGCAAGAGAAGAGTGGACCCCCAAAATTTGATATCAGAATGTTTTATATAGAAAAATTGAAATAAAATAGTGTAGAAGCGTGATATTGTGATTGGGTCCAAAGATAAGTATAGAAAGCTTTTCCTTTAAATAATGTGTATTCAAACCAAGAGATGGTAAGTAAATATGATTTTAGGCCAAACTAATATATAATAAAGTCAAAATGGGGAAAATTAAAAGATGTCAATGTAATATCAAAACTATTGATTGCGGTGAGCAGGTGATGTTTAGCAGCACTACATATCAAGTTTGATTCTTATTGTTGAACGGTTGGGTGGGGGTGGCCAATAAAGGCATTGTGAGTGCTTGTAATAAATATTTTGATATAATGAAATATAAACTCAGTGAGAATGTGGTCATTTGTGAACCATACTAAGCAAATTGCATTCACTGATACCGAACTGAGCTTCACGAACTGAGTCAGTCGGTAGAGAAAACCTATATTACCTGGGCATAGTAAACTAACCAATAAAAGTTTTAATAGGTCATCTCTTGATGAGGTCGGAGTATGCCCAGATGAGTGAGTCAAGCGATTGTGTAGCTCTTGTTGTGATGGTGGCCTTCAGAGATAGGGGTCAAAGCCTCATCCACGTATCATCGCACGATATGTATATATGATAGTTGTTTCAGAAAAGCGAATTACGTTTTAGGGTGAAGCTTATGCATGTGCAAGAGATATCCCTATGTGCCATATGAGCTATAGTCGCATCAGGTCTAGGTGATATTGATAGGTCTCTAGGGGAGAACCTGAAATCCACAAACTAGGATTACAACCCCTTGGTGACCGCTAATGAGCCCCGACATCGACTGTTAGTCATGGGCAACATTAGGTTGGTTTGAGAAAGCAACTATGGACCTTAGTCCGCAGTTGTAGGTGGTGTGCTCTAGTGTTTATTTAATTAATTCGTATACCATATGGATCATTTTCCCAGCTAATGAAGTTAATTATGTTTGTTTTAATGATATATAATTTTTAAAATTCTTATTTGAAATTGTTTTAGATCTCTGAACATTTTAATTTATAAAATTTAGATTTATAAAAACAGAAATATTGATTTTAGATTGATTTAATTATTTAAATTGATTTTTATAAATTTTAAAAAATCTTATAATATTTTAATTAATTTGATTATTGCATAGAAGCCCCAATAAGCTATATGGGCCTACCATTGCAATGTAGGTGGGGCTTATAAGTGCCACCTAGGGTGGCATGCCCCACTTCAAAGACTTTCCTTATTTTGTTGGATCAAGCTTTGGCTTGAAGAAAAAACTTTGTGATGTTTTAGAAAGCATTTGCCTTAAGGAACCTTTGAATGGATTATTGGAAATTATGATAATGCTTGTATATAATTTTTGTAAGCACAATATTATGATGGAAATTATTTTATTTAATTTCCAATGATAGGAAAATAGTTTAGGAAATAGGGGATAAATGTTATAACACATTATATATGATTTTGATGGGCTCAAATCTCTCACCCCACAAGTCACCCAAGATTAATGGTGTATATCCAATCTCACAAGAAGAGACAAGCCATGAAACACCGTAAGAAACCCTAATCCCATTTTTGCACTATAAATAGAGAACTTCATATCCATAAATCTCTACACCAAATTATCTATCTTCTCTCCTAAATATTTCTCTCTTATTGGTAAGAATATGGGGCACGCCCCAACCCTAGGAGCAATTTTGGTAAGGGGGACGCCCTACTTTGATTATCTTTCTCTCTCTCTCTCTCTCTAAAGTAGATCTGCGGGGCACGCCCCATCTAGATGATATTATCTTTCTTATGTTATGTTATGTTGATCCTAAAAGGTTTGGGTAGTAGTAAATAGATACCATCTCTCTTAAACTAGGTTTTCTGGGTTATACCTAAGCTTGAGATTTGTAATCAAAAGGAGCTCATAGTTCCATTAGAGAGTTTGACCTAAATTTGCTTTCTCGGTTGAGATTGAAGGTTGATCGTTGATCCCCATCCATCTGATGGTGGTGACTCGGTGTGGGGTGTAATAAGGCCGGTTGAGATAATCTCCGGCACTTTCTTTTTGTTTCTTGTCATATTTAATTATACCGTCTTTATCTTCCCAAACATAAGAATTGTGGTTATTTTGTTTGTTTAAAAAAAATTGGTTTAGTGGTATCACGGATTTTAAGATATTAAATTTGCTAGTTTTAGTCTTTGAAGCAATAGTTCATTGTAGTAAGATTACTTGTAAGTGATCTTTGTCAAAAGAACAGAAAAAAAAAAAAAAATAGTATATATATATATATATATATATATATATATATACCTCGACAAGATCACATTATTATTTATTTCATGAACTATCAAAAACAAAAGAAACTATGATTGCACGTAACAATTTGGAAAGTTTATAATGGTCGAAACAAAATAAAAAAAAGGAAGGAATAAGAATGAGAAAATGTGACAACAAAAGAGAAAAATAAGACAAAACATGATTCTCTAAGTCTAGTTGTGACGGTGCATTTAAAAAGAGTGAGAACGAAAAAATACAAAATATGATTATCTAATCTAGTTATGACGGGGCATTTGCTTTTCCTCCTTTTCGTCTTATTATCGATATCCTTGAATATTATTGTGTGATTTAATTTGTAAAATGACCATAGTGTTGGCAATCGGCCGGGCTTGGGCCTTGCGTGTCCCAATATAGCATATATTGGATGGGTTTCATGAGGCATTGGCATAGGCCGTGCAAAAAAACATTAGGATTTTATATAGTTCACTCTAAAGAGGACTACATTAATGGCATGACAAATTGAAATCAACTATATTAATGAGAGTGCATCACATATTTTAGGAAACAAAAGTCATCTTACTAATTATCGACAATACCCAACCAAACACCCTTTGAAACCACTCTCCCAACTGAAATTACATGTAAGTCTTCATTCTCTTACCTTTATGCAACTAATATCAAATACATTAGATAGAGATGTGAGAGCAATGAAAAACCGACTTTCTCTCTGCAAAGGGGATACCACCCATAATTTCTATGGGAACTGTTTCTCTATAAGAAACAAACTTCTCTATCCATGTGAGGCATGCAAACCCTTTTTCTTACTAGAAGCACATTTCTCTCTCTAAAAGCTCCTTGAGGAGGCCCTTGTCCTTAGATGGAATCTTAGCTTTTCTATAACGTGACCTAAGTATTGCACACATATTATTTTATCCCATCATTATATATATATATATATATATATATATAAAAGGTTTGAAGTCTTATAACAAATAAAAATCCCTAGGTCATTAGAAAATACATTTATTTGTTGTATTATTTGGTACCTAAAAAACAAGATATTTTACCTCCTACAAAATAAGAATTTCAATAAACATAGATACTCATCAATACTAATATCAATATCAATCCAAATAATATTAGCTTTTTTTATAAAGGTGATTTTAGATATCATCATATTTAACAAGGCCAGCCGCAATAGGCCATTGGTCGCCCTTAATGGCCATATCAAACTCATGCTATAACAAAGCATTTTTGGCATATCAAACTCATGCTATAACAAAGCATTTTTGGCATGATAACTAGGGATGGATATATTACAAAGTTTGAGGCATTTCTTTTAGACCTTGAGGAATCCATGGCAAATCCCAACTACAAATGTTCTGGACTTTCTCCTACTAAAAATGAACATTCTTATTGCATACTTTCCGAATACATAATAGCCCATGGGCTAAATGAAGCTTCTCTCTAGGCCCACAGCTAAGCCCACATGCAAGATCGTTTTCTTTTGCCCTCTTCCTCTCTCTCCCTCTCTCTCTCAAATTTTAAGTATAAACATGTGCATGCACATCTTTTCTTTCCTTTAATGACTGTTTCATGCATATCTTTTTCTTTCAACTCCATTATTGCTTTGAAATATCTCTGTAAATTTAAACGCCCATATTTTCTGGCTTCTGTTTTTTTTTTTTTTTTTTAATATTTAATGAATGTCTTTTCTTTTAAGGATGCAGTTTCTATAAGCACTAGGTTTTATCTTTATGTAAACAAAGCAAAGTCTCATCTCGAATCTCCGGTTGGAAAGCACTTTGGGTAATAGGAAATTTTTAAGATAGCTTTAAAATCAATTTCAAACACTAGATATGAAATTTGAAGCTCAATAAAAAGGTAGAGATCACCTTTTTTTTGGGCTTGAAATCCTAATATTTTTTTAGGACCGTAATAGCCAAGGCTGATATGATCGAAGGTTTTCCAATGCCAAAAATATAAATTTTTATGAGTTTTGTGGAGAGGCGCAACCTTACCAAAACATTTTCCTTTCTCTAAACTCCAATTATTTCCGTTATTGCTTGAATATCTCTCTTCAAATTTAAACATGTGCATGCACATCTTTTTCCTTCCTTTTTTTTCTTAATGTTCTGTGCACATCTTTTCATTAAACTCCACTTTCTCCGAATTTAAATTTAGAGATGCGCATGCATTTCTTTTGTTTGTAACTCCATTATTATTTGCAACGCGTGACAGAAAGGTGAGCACTTCAGCAGGATCTCTCTCTCTCTCCTCTCTTTCTCTCTCTCTCCTCTCTCTCCTTTCTCTCTCCTCTCTCTTTCATGTACATGTGCATGCGCATCTTTTCTTTGTTATTCTTTGTTGCGACATGCCTTGTACGCGTGACACAGAAGGGATTAAACTCTCCAGTACCATTTCTCTCTCTAGAACCATCTCTCTCTCTCTCATATGCAGGTGTGTGTTACAAAGGAGGAGAGAGATGAGAAAGAAACATCTATTAATAAGGGGTGCCCTAATCTTGACATAGGCTAAATTTATGCATATTATTCACACTTGGGGAAGCTTCCTCTGCCACACCCTCAAAATCTTTCTCCATTTTTGTTAAATGATGGTTGAAAACCACAGTAATTTGACATTTGCAAGTCTCCCCCTGCACCCCAACAAGATTTAAGCCCTAAGATTCAACTTCAACCAGTAAAACTCAACCTGCGAAGAATCTCCAGGTGCCATTGGTAAGAACGGGGCACAAAAACAAATCTGAAGCATTCTATTCTAACCCGCCTGCCTTGCCTATTTAGAGAAGAGAGGAATGATTCAGAACCACCATTCACCCACGAAATGCTGAATTATCTAATTCCCCCCACATTTATTTGGTGACATGAACCCTTGCTTTCATGTCAGCCTGAAGAGTGGTAATGAGAGAATGCTAAGCATAACGAGTAAAGTCTAGGTTCATTCATCTTCTCAGCCCATAGCCTATTCCATTAGAAATTTTAACGCTAGATGGTCACTCAAAAGACTGTTTATTCATATGCCTCACCAATGTCAAGAAAATCGCCCGCCTAGCCCAAGCTACTCAGCCTCTGCTGAGGCAAGTAAGTTGAAAAGACCGTTTATGCATATGCATGACCAATGTTTAGGAAATCGGTTCCCAGGTACTCTTGAGGCAAGTAACTCAGCTTAGTTCGAGTGAAATCATCCAAAAATATTATAAAAAAAAATTAAAAATAAAATAGTTGTAAAAATTAGTACCCAAAAAAAATAAATTCAAAAGAGGTGATAGTGTATTACTAAAGAAAATAGAGAAAATTTATGAAAGATCGCTTGTTGAAAAACTTGACGCATCATTGAATATCTCAAAAAGTAAAACAGGAAAAAAAAAGAAAAGAAAGAATGTTTCAAAAATAATATTAAAAACTATAAAAATCATCTTGAAACATTTACTAACATATTGGTGTTTTCTAATTTTTATATTTTTTAGTTTTTTTTTTTATATATATATTTTTTTGCTTGTTTTTAGGGCCAGGTGAGTTAAGTAGTGTAGGGGTAGCAATGGGCCAGACTTGGGTCGGGTAGTCCTCCGCCCTAGCCTAGCCCTAGCCTGGCCCAGCCTTTACAAGGCCAAAGAGGTCCTAGCCCAAGCCAGGCCCTAGTCCTATGAGGACCAATCCGGCTAGGGCCAAATACAATAAAAGTAATAGAAAGAACAATAAGAGAAAGGGGATGTGCCGGATTGAACAGGGTCAGGCCAGGCCGAACAAGGCTGGACTTGGCTCAGGCCCGACTCAACCCTTTCCTTGGGCCATGGTGGCCATGGCCCTAGCCCGGCCCCAAGGCCACATTTTGTGGCCAATGCCCTAGTTTTTTAGGGCCAAGCCAACCGGCCCATTGCCAGCCTCACGCACCCCATCGCCCACAACTCACTTCTCCACTAGGCCGAAGCCAAAAACCTTTGTGCATGCTACAAGATATAAATGGTTTCTTTGTAGACAATTCATTAAATTATTTTGAACTTTTTTTAAAGAAAAAAGTTTATATAAGTATGAGGCTCTAAACAATCAAATTAAGGTGCACATCAAAAATTTCACTATAAGAGGTTGTTTTGATGCCCAGATATCCATAAATTGATCATTTCGACATCATGATGCATGAACATGAGAAAAAAAAAAAAGGATTTCAGCTTTTGAAAATAGTGCGTCATGTGATGAACTTTTGGATGGTCAATTTTTAAAATTTTCATGTTTTCATAGATCTGCTCGACCTACACTGTTTTTTAAGGTTGAAATTTTATAACTAGAGATGAAATATATTTTAAAGCTATCACTGAGATTTCTAATATTGAAACCAAATTCACGACACTATTTGAAAGTGTGCTTTACTTTGGTTGTTTAGAGCCTCGGATTTATACAAACCGCAGGCTTCTTTAAAATGAATGTCAAAATTTAAGTCAATAATTTGAATTATTATAATTTGGGTTTTGAAATACTTTCTAACAGAGGGGCCATAGCATAAATCAACATGTTTGATGCCCATATTTCTGCGCTTACATCCTCACCACTGATCCTATTTATGACTGAATTAAGTGTCAATGTACTTGAACACACCTTTTTAAATTTCCATTGCTATTTAATTGATTACGCTTTCATGGTTTTCAATAGTCCAACTTCTAAACAAATTAAGAGAATGAAAAACGTTCAGTTTTTTCTTGATTGGTGAGAAATTTACTGAAAATTAACACCTTCTTGAAGGCGCTATCAATTTAGAGCAACGTTCAAATACCAGGCCGAATATATAAAAATATATAAAAATTATATAATATTTTATATATAACTTTGATGTTCTTAAAGATGATTTGTGAATCTTTAGTCATTTGTCATACTTTTCTATTTTCGCTGTTTTCAGATTTTAGTGAATTGTTTCCAGCTATAAATCAATTTATTCCAAATTTCAATCTTATATAAATCTTTTCATTTTTTGTCGGAGTTTTAATGTTTTTATTGTTTAGTTGGTTTTTACCTTTTCTTGTTCTTTATTCTAACAAATGTTTTATCTTTTCATTTCTAACCCTTTTTTGAAATGTATGCGTGATCCACTTGGACTCCCCCAAGTTACTTGGCTCGGGCAGGATCTACGGGCCAAGCCCGAGCCGAGTTTTTTAACCTTGATTTAAGGAGCTTTGAAAAAGAGGCGACATTGATTGCAAATCATTAAAAATCGGCCTACTGTTCTTGCACTAGGCCATGGTGCTCTGTTTAGGTCAAGTTCTTCGCAACTGTTTTTTTTAGCGGGAAACAACACTTGCTCAGTTAATGCAATCATTGGCCATTGTCATAGAAGAGGAGTGGCTGATTCTGATGTCGAGCCCGTGAATGTGCCCTTTGATGGGTGGAGAGCTCGAAATCGTTAGAAATATGTCGGATAACTTCCATGGCAGATCCAAAAATTCAAAATAGAACTGGTTGGAACACTTGATATCAGCAGCTGAAAAACACAGTTTAGAGTCTTTAGACTAAGAATTTAGGGTTTCTAATTGATTCGCCAGGTCCCAAATAGATCAATGGTAGGATTCGAACTTGAGATATAGAGTGCTTAAAGTCAACTTTTTGTTAGAATGGATATATATCAATATATATGTATATCAAGATGGATATATATCTCTTGAGAAGGTTAGGTGTTTTGTATGGATACGAATCTCTTGATTATGATAAGTTTAGGTGGTGGTATCTATCCATAATAAGTGTTGGTATTTATTCTCAACTAGCCGTATATTTATATGGGATATTGTATATTCTTTAATTAATCAATATACATGTATATTCTGAAATTCTAACATGAACCTCAAATTTAAGCTCTCCAACCTCAGATCTGACGGCCGTATATTTATATGGGATATTGTGTATTATTTAATTAATCAATATACAGAGAGTTCCGTATATTCTGAAATTCTAACATGAACCTCAGATCTGAGCTTTGATTTGTTCCAAAAATTTATGTTGTTTCTCCTTAACATCAAATATGAGCTCTGAGCTCTTATCCACCATGTTTACTGACGAGTCATGTTTTCGACTCTCCGCCATGTGATGTAATGGTTTGAACCCCTCTGTTGAGTCATGTTTCGACTCTCTGTCGAGTCATATTTAAGTTTTATTGCCTCTAGCATTTTCTTAGATGTTTCATGATGCTCGAAAACCTTAATAAGGTCATTTTACATAAAAGCTAACATAAACGTTTTTGCTATGAGGTCATCCTCTAAAAAATTTTCTAACATTTTCTTTTCTTCTTCAGTTGGTTTATCACCAGTAGTGGTGGATCATCTATTAGTACATACATGATTCTATCTTGGATGAGGAAATATGCCATCTTCCTCTTCCACATCTCAAAATTATTTCCATTCAATTTTTCAACTTTAGAAAGGTCAGCCGTAACTATTCTACTGGCTATTTGCTAAATTTTATTTGAGCAAACAAATACTTTCTAAATTCTAAAGAAGCTAAACAAAGCGCCAAAAATTTAATATATGATCAATATTTGTACAAAGAGAGCTGCCATTATTTCAATAAATAATGTTAATTATTAATTAATGCCTTAAAAAAAAATTATGAAATAGGCAATCTCCAAAAAAGTATATATAAATAAGCAGTACAATTATCAAATATAATAATAAAAAAATCCAATTTATATTATTTATTTGGAGTCCATGAGCAACATCAAGAGTGTGTGAGCCCTTATAATAAAAGATCAAATATCAAGTATGTTATTCACCTTAGAAGACAAATCAATATATATATATATATATATATATATAGCTGTACGCAATATTTTTTTTAAAAAAATATATAGCTGCACCAAATATCTTTTAACTATACGTAATATCTAAAAAAATATATAGCTACGCCCAATATCTTTTAACTGCATGCAATATCTTGAACGAGGGCTTGGGCTTGGTCTAGGAAGTGACTTATGTGCCTTATCATAATGTAACAACATGGTTAGCAAGTGACTTTATGTGCTTATCATAATATAAGATATTATGAGTATAAAGTTCAAAAAAATAGCAATTCAGTTTACGTGCTACTCAGAATGCAAGGTATTCTGAGTAAAATAGCAAGTTAGTTTTACGTGCTTGCAAGATATTCTATGAGTATATAGTCAAAAGAAAGAGGAAAAAAAACAGCAGTAACATTTAGTGGTATACACTGA
Organism: Amborella trichopoda; assembly: GCF_054954075.1. Taxonomy (NCBI): domain Eukaryota; kingdom Viridiplantae; phylum Streptophyta; class Magnoliopsida; order Amborellales; family Amborellaceae; genus Amborella; species Amborella trichopoda. Next base: position 4,926,904 of record NC_142348.1, read on the forward strand.
AATTCACTGCAATATTGCCAATAGATACCATTGAAATTCACTGCAATATTGCAAATAGAAACCATTGAAATTCATTGCAATATTTCCCATAGAGGTTTATAGTTTTGAAAACACAGTGGGACATTACCCATAGAGGTTTATAGTTTTGAAAACATAGTGTAACTTTCCAAAAACAGAGACGATGTGATAGCAAAATTTGATGATGGCCTTTATGTAGTTAACCTTCCAAAAAGGATGATAACAGATAACTAAATAAATATATAGAAGATCAATGAAGGAACTCACGACTTAGGCACACATAGATCATCATTAACAATCTTTTGCTTTGATACCAATGTTAGTGAAAAATGGCGGAGCGCGAGACCAACCCGAGATCAAAGAAGAGATGATCAAAGAAGAGATGCCGTTTTATTGCCTTTTTGAAAAAGAGTGAATAAATTATTTTTGCTTATAGAAGCTTTATGTTTTTTTTTTTTTCCTCTGTTGCTACGTTCTTCCTCTCTTTAGCTTTCATTTTCACCATTTTCACAAGGGGAAGAAAAAAGATAACAGTTATATTTCCAACGGGTCTTTCAAGTCTTCCTTAATCTTAGAGATATCCATCCAATATTCATAAAATTGGTTTATGTGAACGTTGGATAACCATAGCATTCTTCCCACAACGGTAGGCTTCCCATCCTCCAATTGTAGATAAAGTCACGCGAAGCCTTATGGCCATACTTGACAACAAATGATGTCTTATATGAACCACACCCCGATAGTTAAGTTCCAATTAAGGTCACTTCATCCCAAGTTCTCATCAAGACTAATGGACGGTGTAGATCATCTTTCACATACAGTTTTCATGTAATTCCTTCTAGGGCAGCCGTACACATCTCTCTCTCTTTTCCACACTAACAGCCATGCCGGATGTCACAATTAGCAGGAAGAATATACTAAGCTTGCTAAAGTATGTGCGAGGGTGGCATTTCTCTCTCTAAAGCCAAAAAGCAATCCCAACAAGGCAGGTTCAGTTGAAGCTTTAGCATCATCCTTTCTCTCTCTAAAAAAAATCATCCTCTCTCTCTCTCAACCAAACAAACAAACACAACCAAAGAGGAAAGTATCTGGCGTGATGGATAAAGAGAGTGGCGCGGTTTTCCCTTTTTCCCTTTCTAAAACCGGAAAAAGTAAAGAACGAGGCAAAATAATCCAATCCGAAGGCTCCTTTTCTCTCTCTAAAACTACAAAAAGGGAACTGGCGGTTCCATATGGTAAAACGACGATTCGGACCCGATTCACTAATCCGAATCAATTTTTTGCTGGTTCAGTGTTTTTGTTCGTACAATAAAATAGTGACCCAGCCGCTGGTTCACTGATTTGAAAAGGTTTTTGGGATGCCGAACCTTGTTCACTTGTCCTTTGTTTAAATAACTGATTTAAAGTAACGAAGAAAATAATAATACAATGTATAATACCAACTTTATATACGTGAGGTTGCACATCATGTGGATATCCCTAGACAAAAAGGTTATTACTTTATATACGTGATGTTGCACTCTTTGTATAGTTTTTTTTTTATTATTAATTATCTAAAATATCCCTAGACAAAAAGGTTATTACATCAGTGGTAAAAAGTACCAACTTTTAAAAAATATCGAGTACATTAATATGAAAGAGCAATGATCCTATGAGACCTTTCCACACCTATGTGTGGAGGACCCCAAAAAATCACCATTAAATTTGGCACAAATCTCTAAAAAAGTTATCACATGGATGTAGCACTTTTAGTTCCGTACCAAATTTAATGGTGATATTTTAGGATCCTACACACACGGGTTTAGGCGGGTCTCATAGGATCATTACTTTGAATTAATAAAAAAGTGCAGTTTATATAAGGTCGAAGCTCTAAACAATTAAAGTAAAGCGCACATTCAAATAGTGTCGAGAAATATAGTTTCAATACTAATCTTTGTGATAGTCTTAAAATTTATTTTCATCTCTAATTATAAATCTAAAGTTTCAAAATAGTGTTGATCGAGCCAATCTATGAAAACTTGAAAATCTTAAAAATTGACTATCCAAAAATGCATTACAAGATCCACTATTTTTAAAACCTTTGAAATCCATTTTTTTTTCATGTTCATGCATATTGAGGTCGAGATAATCAATTTGAGGATTTTTTAACATCAAAGCAACATCTTCTAGTAAGTTCATGCATATTGAGGTCGAGATAGTCAATTTGAGGATTTTTTAACATCAAAGCAACATCTTCTAGTAAATATTTTGAAGTGAGCCTTAATTTGACTGTTTAGAGCCTCATACTTATATAAACTTTTTCTTTAATAAAATACTCAATGTGTTAGAAGTACCATAACAAAACTCAAATTATTTAAGCGTGAGAACTATAGCTGCAAGAGGGCCAGGTTGGTCTGATGTCGTCAGCAAGCCTTACCTACTTGCTTGATAAGGTAGGTAATAGGCCCTTCAAAGGACAAGTGGGCCTTTTGGGTCCTCAACGTTAAGGCCCGACACGCCCTTGCCATATGTTAATGTTAAGGCCCGACAGGCCCTTGGGTCGTGGCTGATCTTGCCCAGCCTATTAGTCAAACTTTTACATGATTATTAATAGGAAAGAGTTTATATAGAGTTGAGGCTCTAAACAATCAAATTAGAACCCACCACAAAAATTTCACTAGAAGATGTTGTTTTGATGCTCAAGTATCCTCAAATTGATTATCTTGATATCAAGATGTATGGACATGAGAAAAAAATAGATTTCAAGTCTTGGAAATAGCGCATCTTATCAAGCATTTTTTTACCGTCAATTTTCAAGACTTTCAAGTTTCAATAGTTTTGCTTGATTTACACTATTTCTGAAGCTTTAAATTTTATAATTAAAGATGAAATATATTTTAAGGCTATCAAAAAGATTTTCAATATTGAAACCACATTTCTCTACACTATTTGAAAGTGAGCTTTATTTTGATTGTTTGGAGCCTGTCATGATTTATTTTATTTTTAAAAAAAAACTTATTTCTAAATTATTTTAAAAAGATTGTATACAATGTGACCATTTACTTATTGAACAGGAGATCACAATTGCTTTTTAAATTTTCTTTTTAGACTCTTTCTTTTTAGACTCACAAATCCTTACAAATATCATCAGATTTGCTTTTTAGAGTCTCTTCTTTTTCCAAACCCATATCGTGATATCGTTCTGGCATGTGTAATTTCAGGCTAAATTCAATTCATTGAAAGATTTTCTTCTATGTATATTTCGACTATTGTTAGGACCCAGAATTTTTTAAATTTTAACCTGCCAACAATTTGGAAAAAGGAAATTATATATAAACTTTAAAAGTGCTTGAAATAAATCACACCCTACAATTTAACAAGGACCTTCCGACTTTTGGCTTGTATCATGGTGTATAATAATAACTCAAGAAACTGCATATATTTTCTTAAAAATAATCATCTAATGAATTTGAAGTGGATCCTCAAATGTGTCTTTTGCCTGAAGGATCAAACTAACAAAGTGCTCTTGCACCGAAGATATGAGTCAAAATAAAAGCATCTATGCAAAATGTTCTTGACATTGTAGCCTTTTTGTGAAGAAATGCACATCCTTTGATTTCCTGAGGCCCCAAGCAAGATTCAGTAGTCTCACTCAAGGAATACCACCCACATTCTCCCTCTCCCTCCAACACTTTGGCTCAAAAAATATCTCCCCAAAGATTTTATCTTGTCCCATGTCATTATCTCTACCAGTGCTTGCAACGCGGCTGGTCCAACTCGGAACCGGGTACTGGCTGATCCGGTTTCGGCCGGCTTTGGTGCTCCGGCCATGTATTTTAAAAAAATTTCAAAAAATATAAAATTCCAAAAAATAAAGGATTTTTTTGTAATGCTTTTTTATCATTTTGACAAAGATTGGAAAGTGTTATGGCCATGAATAATTAGTTTTACATTTTCTTTCTTTTTTTTTTGAATTTTTTTGAAAATACCTATACGCACAAATAGATTTTTTAAAATTCATTTTTTTCACTGCTTTTTAACTTCATTTGGATGTGTTTTGTGTAATCATGATGTAAATATAATTTCCATAATTTTTTGGATTTTTTTGTTTTTTTAGTACTTTTTAGACTTGCCCAGGGGCCAATTGAACCAGCATGTTTACCTGTTACTCGGACCTGACCCTCGACCGGTTCGATTTTTCAAATACTGATATCTACATTTTCTTTTTTTATTGAATGTTATCCATCTCTACAACTTTTTGGAGTCAAATATGCAATCTTGCCAGACTCTTTTGGTTTTGATATTTTGATGATGCCATTATGGTTTCCAGAGCATATTTTGTCTTCTTTTTTATTGAGGAGTTTCTTTGGAATCAAAGTTGAGATGCAGTCTTGTTAATGTTTTAAAAACATCTCTCTCTTTCTTTTTTGATATCCAGTCATGTCAAAAGATTTTCTGCTCCATCGAAGCATTGCCTCCCTTGTAGAAAAACCAAATTTAAGAGTATCACGGGCCCCCAAATTTTAGGGATCTAACTTCTTCAACCTAATGACCAACCTCAAATAAAAAACCCAAAAAGGAAATTCAAATGTATGTGCCCAAAAAAAATAATGTCCTCCCATTGAATAGAAATCACCCAATTTTTTGAAATCAGTTCCAGAGTTTTAAGAACTTGAAATCTTCCTTCTTTTATCTTATGAAAATATTCAGTTAGGTGCATCCCAAACTTGTAAATTCAAAAATTGTCCCTTGAGAGCATGGTATCGGCACTGTTGAGAAATGGGCTAGGATCGTGGTGACAATACTACCCGAGCTCTAATTAAATGTCATGGCCTCCATTCTCACTAATACTTTAAAACAATTGACTCTTTCCCATTATGCAATATCGGCTGGTTCAAATTGGAACCGACACGTTTCCAGTTTTAGCCGGTTTGAATGATCCGATCGGGTATTTTAAAAAAAGTCAAAAAAATTTATATAGAATCCCAAAATATAAGGGATTTGTTTTTAATGCATTTTTTAATGTTTCTTATCCTTTTGACAAAGATTGGAAAATGTTTTGACAATGAATACTTATTTTTACGTTTTCCATCTTTTTGAAAAAATTTATAAATCCCCCTAGGCACAAATCAATTTTTTGAAATCTATTTTTTCCACTAATTTTCAATTTCATTTGGATGTGTTTTTTCTAATCATGTTTTAATATATTTTTCGTACTTTTTAGAATTTTTATATTTTTATACTTTGTAACACTTTTTTGATTGCCCGGGACTTGCTCCACCCGGTTAGGCCAGTCTAATCGGTTGGTTTACCGATACCCGAAACCAGCCCTTGGGTCGTTTCCGAGGAACATTGCTCTTTTTGAAATGGGTAGGGGCCGGTAATCCCCAATGATCTACCCAAATAAAAAATAAAAATCACTAATCTACCTATATATATATATATATATATATATATATATATATATATATATATATATATATATATATATATATATATATATATACTATATTAATAACTCTCTCTCTCCCCCCCTCTACTTCTCTCTCTCATGCCCATGCATATATTTACCACCCTTTTTTCTTTCCCTCTCCCATCCATGTATGTAGGGCCTCAAAAGATCACCATTAAAGTTGGCACGGATCTCTAAAAAAAATATCATATGGGTATGAAACTTGATTTTTCTAGAGATTTGTGCCAACTTTAATAGTGATCTTTTAAGGATCCTACACACATAGGTGGGAAAAAGTCCTACAGGATCATTTATCTTAGTATAATTTACTATCTTTCTTTATCTTCCCCCATATTTTTTCTCTCTCATACATGCATGAATAACATAAATATAGGTAACTCTTTTCTCTATCTCCCGCTACCTTTATTCTCTCTTCTATTTGCATGAAAAACATAAATACATATAACCCTTAATTCTTAAAACACAATTTTTTTTAAATATCTCTCTCCCATCATCTCTCTCTTTTTCCCAACATCATATTTCTCTCTCCCTCTCTTTTTTTCTTAAATCTGTCCCCCATAATCAAATCTCTCTTTCTTTAAATTTATCAAGCATAGACCAAATCAAAGGCCTGCAGATACAAACTATATTGACTCCATTAAGGCAAGTAATGGACTCCTTCATATTTTTCTTAGGGAATTTCATATTTGTTAATTAATTCTTATGGAATTTTATATTTGCTAATCAATTCTATAAAGCATTACCTAATCAATTATTATGGAATTTCATACTTGTTATAGTATTGTGTATTTGTGGTTTATGATTTTTTGATGATAAAGTAGTGTTCAATTTAGTATAAATATTTAATTGTGGGAAGATACTACAAAACTCCTATAGGCGAAAATGAACAGTAATTTTGCATACCCTCATCACCATCCAAACTTCATTACATGATTCTAGTTGTCCGGTAGTGTTTCAATTTTTATTTTTATTTTACTCATCAAAATGATCTGAAATTTGGAGGGTGTGAACATCTTAGTGAGGTGCACTTAGAAAAAATATGGAAAAAATAATTCGTAAATATAAATTGACCATAATACCCCTAAAAATTTAAGGGCATATTTTGGTCAATTTATATTTTACGAATTATTTTTTTCATATTATTGGGTGTGTCTCACTAAGATGTATACACACTCCAAATTTCAGATTATTCTGATTTATAAAATAAAAAATAAAAATCAAAACACTACCTGACAATCATGACCGTACGATGAACTTTGGACGGTGATGAGCATAGGGGAAATCACTGTTCATTTTCTCCTATAGGCGTATGGAAAACTTTTCCTTAATTGTCTCTTCTCTCTTTCCCCCACATCTCTCTCTCTCTCATGCTTATGCATATATTTACCTCTCACGTTTTTCTCCCTCTCCCACCTTTTTTTATCCCACTATAAAACATGCAATTAATATAATTATGAAATATGCAATTAATATAATTTACTATCTTTCCTATCTCCTCCCACATTTCCTCTCTCTCTTGCATGCATGAATAACATAAATATAGGTAACTCTTTCTTTATCTATCTCCCTTTAGGTTTTTTTTTTAGGTAAGTGTTCTATGCTTCCCGTACAGCATAGAAGTTCTATCCTCCCTCTTATCCAACTGTTTATTCTGAATGGAGGGCTACAATTGGCCCAATCACAATGTCACGTCTCTACACTATTTTTTTTTTTTTTTATAAACTATTTTGACACCAAATTTTAGATGTCCATTCTTCTACTAAACTCGCATTAGTGAAAAATATAAAAAATATATTTTCATTAAAATAAAATGACCAAAATACCCATGAAATCTTCAAGGGGTATTTTGATCATTATATTTTATCAAAAATTTATTTTTAATATTTTTTATAGGCACACCCCAATGAAAAGATGGCACATACCAAATTTTATATTCATACAATTTGTATAAAAAAACTAAAAATAAAATACCTTGAGACGTAGGATCTAAGATCAACGATGAGTGGCTCTCTTGATCAAAATTGAACGGCTGGATGGTAGGGGGAGGACAGAATTTCTATGTTGTGAGGGAAGCATAGAAACCTTTCCCTTCTTTTTTCTCATATTTGCATGAAAAACATAAATACATGTAACACCATCTTTTCTAAAAATCAAATTTCCTAAAATATCTCTCCCCCATCTTCTCTCTCTCCCTCTCTTCTTTCTTTAAATCTCTCCCCCATAATCAAATTTCTATATTTCCTTAAATCCATCAAATATAGACCAAATCAAAGGCCTGTATATACAAATCACATTGACTCCATTAAGGCAAATAATAGACTCATTCATCTCTTTTTCAAAGAATTTCATTTTTGCTAATAAATTATTAGGGAATTTTATATTTGCTAATCAATTCTATAAAGCATTACCTAATCAATTCTTAAGGAATTTCATACTTGCTATAGGATTCCATATTTATGGTTTATGATGTTTTGATGATAAGTGGTGTACAATTTAGTATAAATATTTGGTTGTGTATTTATGTGCATTTCTTCATTGTTTTGCCTACATTTCAATCATTTCCATCATGTTCTCCTTAATTTTTATGTGGAATGGATTTTTATTTTTGTTTGTTTTTGTAAATCTTCCAGTGATCTATAGAATCTCTACCATGATTCGTTGATTGAGGCTCTATAGATCAAGTGATGTTCTCAACAGATCTACTGTGAAAATAGAATTTTAGGCCCTCAAAGTAAGTAATCTTCCATTTTCTACATATTTTTATGTAATTTTTCATTGCTTTTGTCTACATTTTCAGTCATTTCTATTGTGTTCTCCTTAATTTCAATATGGAGTTGAGTTTTTTTTTTATTAACATTCTGTGGAATTGAGTTTTTTTTATTTTGTATTGTAGAACTTTTAGTGATCTACAAGGTAAATAACCTTCTGTTTTCTTTGCATTTCTTCGTTGCTTTTGCCTACATTTCGATCTATTTCATCATGTTATCCTTAGTTTCTATATGAAATTAATTTTTTTTTTTTAGAATATTATATGAAATTGAGTTATTTTTGTTAGTTTTTGTAGATATTTGAATGATCTACAGAAGTCCTAATATGATTTGTTGATTGAGGTTCTATAGATCAAGTTGTTCGATGATTTGGGTAATATTTGCAACATCGCTGAATTTTTTATTGATTTTCAGTAATTTCTTTCGATGTGTCTCATTTTGTAAATAAATTTCTGATATAATGAAATCATAACTACATTTCTTGATTGGAGCTCTAGAAAATATCATTATGGTTCTCATTTCATTGGATGTAAAGACACCTCTTTTTACAAAAATTCCAACAAATAAAATATATTATAGTATGACTATTCATTAGGTAATTAAAAAATTATATTCTTGATTTAGTACTATACATTAAATATTAGTATTAACATGGATAACATTTACATTAATTTGGCTTTTGTAAAATTTTTTGTAAATGTACATTTTGCCTTCATTATTGATTTTTCAAGGTATTCGAATAAGCTATGGTTTTAGGTAATTATAAAAATAAATATTATTGAGCTAGTACTGTATATTAAATATTTATATTATTTCGAATAATATTTGTTTGTCTGACTCTGATATTAGGATTTTTATTTTCGAATATTGATTGCAATGACACGGTTCATAGATCTAATGTGAAAACTGAATTTTGGGTAATATCTGCAATATTACATAATTTTTTATCTATTGTTTGTTATTTATTACATATTTTATTGTTGTTTTTTTTTGTTTTTTTCTTCTTCTTTTTTTTTCTGCTATTTTTTTAAAGGAACTTTTGACATCTACAATGAAATTGGAAAAAAAAAGTTGCATACATCATAGTACTATTTTTATTTTTTCTTATTTCTTTCCTTTTTAAAATTTTTAAATTGAGATTTTCTTAAGGACCTATTTTATACTATTGAATCAGAATTATATTTGATAACATAAATAGAATATATCAGCAAGCAAAAATAATAATTATTTAATGGGCAACATAATATCATATATAGAAGAATTAACAAACAAATTATTCTATTTAATATTTAATGCGAATTATATTTTCACAACATAAATGATTAAAGATTATTAATACCATAAGTATAAGGATTTAAGAATTTCTTTTTGAAATTCGGTATTGGCCAATGTACATTGGTTTACATCATTTATTTATTTTTATAACAAGGCTAACACTTTTGAAGTATGCCTTAATAGCATAATATATTGGATATAGGTATTAGCAAAGACCTTATGTTTTAAAGAACTATTATATTTGATATTGGCATTCGAAATACCCTATATTAATTTTTCTCTCACTATTATTTATATAACTTAAATTCTCTATCACTTTTATTAATGCAATTTGAATTTTTCATATTTTTATTAATTTATGCCAAATGGATATGAATTAATTAAATATTTCTAGAATACTATATCAAATTTATAATTATTTGATACAATATTCAATTTGAAAAATAAATTCCTTCGTTTAAAATTTTTTAGTCTTCCTTTAATCTTATTTAATCACAAATATTATATATGAATTATTTATTTCTTACATAATTTAAAAAAAACATAATTATTTAATAATCAGAGATAAATTCAATAATATCTAATACTATATTTTACTCAAAATATTTTTCAATGATAAATATGTTTCAATAATTAATATTAAATATCATGCGCACTCTTAGTGATGATTTAAATTGATTATAACTTTTCACAAAAATGCCGGATGTTTCCAGATTCGTACTGATCCATTTCAACATCTACAACTATTGGCCATGATCCATGTATCACAAAAATTGTTATACAAAAGAAAAAGCAGAAAGAAAAGAAATCTCTCTATCCCAACAAAAGGCTAAAATGCCATATACATCTTATGTGTTGCTATGTACGGACGATATGTCCCCAACCAGTTATCAACGGTGTAGATGAACCATTGTGAACCCATGCTTCGCCCATCATGACCCTGCGTCACGAGAAAGGACGGTAGATATCCCGCTTGTGTGTATGATATGTCATGCTCGGGATGCGTTTAACGTGCTTTCCAAAATGACAAAATATATCCTCAATTGGATTCTTTTCTTTTTTCTTTTTTATTTTTATTTTTTCACAAATAGAGAATGCTATGTTTTTGGATTTTTCTTTTTTTATTTTAAAAAATATTAATTAAATTGTCAAATTAACTTCTAAAATCATTGAGGTAGCCAAATGATCCAATATAATATTAAAATGACTGCTCGGAAAAGTTTATATAATATAAAAATAAGATGTACTTCAAAGCCATTAAAATAGGTTGTTTCGATTCTCCAAAGCCCTCAAATAGATCATCTTGACATCGAGATGTATGGATAAAAAAATAAAATAAGAACTTTCAAGTTACAAAAATGGAAGATCTTGTGATGCATTATCTGAACCATTCATTTGCAAAATTTTGAGTAATTTGTAGATATGCTCAACCTACACCATTTTCAAAGCTTTAAATTACATAATTAGATGAGGCAATAGATTTTCCTGCCATTCAAATGGTCTTCGGCACCAAAATTGTATTTGACATAGTTTTGTACTTAATATTATTTTGATTGTTAAAAGTTGATGCTTTATACAAACCTCACCATTTGAATTTCATTGTGTTGTATTCAAATACTTCCTTAGAAGTATGTTAAAAATTACCCAAGCTCAATGATGATAAAACCCATGATTGTTCATGATTAGGAAAATAGAACAAGGGTTGACATAAATATAAGAAGCTGGGAACACATGTTACTAACTCTGAACAACTAGTTGTATTATCATTATCTGGCTCTTGCCACTTAACTGGATCTTATTATCAAAATACTCTTGCTTATTCAAAATTCCCAATTTTGAACATAGCTTTTCGGTCAATTTTAACAAATTTTAAGATGTACCCAAGTGAAATAAAACTTAAAAAGCAACTAGATTAATGTTAATTGGGATGATTTGATCATCTTAATGATTTGTAAGGATGATTTGCTCATCTTCATGATTCGGTAGGGTGGTTTAACCATTTAAATGATGTTTTTCTATTTTATTTATTGTATTTTTAAATTTTTGTTAAAATATGCGGGGTGGTGCTGCATATTTACTCCCTAATGCAAAGGACCTACTTAGGATGAATTTCTTAATATGGAAATTTGAAATTCACTTTGGAAGAGTATGTTAAAAATTAAATTTTATTCCTAAATAAGCCCTTATTAGAAAAAGAAATGTTAGGTACATGCCAAAATTGGACGATTCAATTTAAGGACGTTATATTGTGGCATGAGCATGTAATCTTATGGCGTGTTTTTCTATCTTCCATCATTAGGTGTTCTAATTTTCCAAAAAAAATTATCGATTGTTAGTGAGAAAAGGCCAAAGGGAACAAAAATGGTGCAAAATTCTATTATTTCATGAAGATAGCAAAAAGGTTGCCGACTTCTAAATTAGCATGGTGCATGAGAGCATTTACTTTTGGTATATGGAAGTTCATATGGAGATTACAATTATTCAAGTCCGTCATATTTTAAATTGGTTAGTTGTATGAGTGTCATTAATTATATTTAATTTTTTTTAAAAAAAATTCTCAAACTTTGTGATATATCCCAATCCATCCAATTTAACGTCTAATGGCTTGATGTAATTGAGACCTCTTTGTAATAAAAATAAATAATTTCATAATACACAATCCCTTTATATATATGGCTGGGGGTTTGGCGTGCATTTCTTAGAGTTTGAACTTCAAGGATCCATGCCCAATCCAAACTCTCCATCTCTCTCGATGGGCATTCGTCTCGACTCTGAACAATTATGTCTAACCCACTTAACAAGACTTGAGGGCTTGGCCAGGGCCAAGTCACCACAATGTCAATTTCGGGCCGGCCCACAGTCTTGGACCGAGCTCAGCCGATTTTTGTCTTACTTTTTTCCCTTTTGATTCTCTAAGGCATGGTACTGTCCGCCCCGGACTAGGCATGCTTAGGCCCTCAGACCTTATCAAATTTGGGTCAAAAGGACCAGCCACACTTGGGCTGGGCTGACCAGGCCCGGCCCAACCCTCGTTTATACTCGGCCCAAATTATTTGCTCTCTCGCATGGACACATAGTCAATCACCGGTCACGTTTGTGACAAAAAGGAAAAAGAAATCGACAGGGAAAATCTCTCTCTCTCTCTCTCACAGCTCTACCTATTCACGCTGCCTAACCCCCTGAAAACAAATAGCAACGTTTCTCTCTCCCAACCCCAAAAATGAAAACAAAATATATGGAAAAGTTTCTCTCTCATAACACACATGCATAGAATCACCAAGCCCCCCGCCAGGCCAGGGCTAGGGCTAGGGTTAGGTTTGGGTCGAATAAAAAATAAATAGAAAAAAAAAAAAAAGGCCAGGATAGGCCAAATCAGGCCGACACTAAGGTTGGCAACAGGTTAGGTCTGATCGGACCCAGACTCTGACCCGAATAGTATTTGGGTCTAGGTTTTGTACTCGGACCCGACCCCGTCGGGTCTAAAAGTTGGACTCATACTCATACCTGTAACTGTTGGATCTAGGTTTATCTTGTTGTGTCTTTGGTCTCGTCGGGTCGATTGCCACCTTCAATATGAGTTTTTTTTTTTTTTTTTACCATTATATATTCATATTATTGACAACAATATCATGATTACCCGTCATTAGATTTCAAGTCACATGATTTATTGTTTAATAATTAAAGATGACTACGAGTTCTTATTGTATATGATCATTAATACATTAAAACGAATAGAGCTCGAAATATTTTATCTCCAATAGTTTACAGGTACAGGTTGGGTCCAACCGGACCCGGACCTAAATAGTATTCGGGGGATAGGTTTTGGATCCAGACCCGACCCACCTGGTCCAAAAATTGGACCCATACCCAGACCGGCGTTGGGTATACCCAATGGGTCACGGGTCGGTTCCCGGTCCATTGCCACCACCCCTAGCCGACATTGACCCTAGCCTTGTCCTTGGGCCACAATATGTGGCCCAATCCCTACTTTTTAAGGCCAGGCCATTCGGGCCGGGCTCTGGAGCCTATTACCGGCCCTGCACGCACACCATGCGCGCCCATAGAGTTTATAACAACTGTCCCCTACACCCACAAAATAAAGAAAGAACGAAAGCAAAAACTCTCTCTCTGTCTCTCTACAAAATAAAGTAAACAAAAAACTCTCTCTTTCTCTCTCTTCGGTCCCACACACACTTTTAGCCCCCGGCCTTCCTTACTTCCTACTCCGAAGCTCCACCCTCGCTTTTAAAGCTTTTCTTTTTCCTCTCTCTCTCTCTCTCTCTCTCTCCTCAGGACCTCTCTCTATCTCTATCTCTCTCTCTAGAATCCATGGACCCGACTCCCCACACCTGCAAGCACTGCTCCAAGACCTTTGCAACCTTCACAGCCTTAGGCGGCCATATGCGATCTCATTCCACCACCTCCACCATCACCACCACCACCAATACTAATCCCAACCCTCTTCCTCTCTCTTACTCTCTCAGAAACAATCCCAAGAAGACGCGCCCTTTCGTTCTCTACGACTCTCAGACCTTCACCCCTCGCCGGAATTCTCATCCCCCAAAGAATTCAGGCCGAAAATCGGGCCAAATTCCCTGCAATTCCGGCGACACAGATACCGAGATTTCGAGCTCCATCTCGGATGCGGCTTCAGTTGAGGAAAACGTAGCTGTGAGCCTCATGCTCCTATCAAGAGGCATGTATGACAACCCCAATTCACCTAAGAATAGATTTTCTGGTGAGTTTTCCGGCGTTGTCCTGCCAGATTCCGGCGTTTGTGAATCATCAGAGCCGTCCAAGAAGAGCAAGTTTGAATGCAGTGCTTGCAAGAAGATCTTCAAGTCCTATCAAGCTCTAGGGGGTCACAGAGCTCGACACATGAGGATCAAAGGTATCTCTGCAACTTCAATGGAAAATGGGGAACTTTTGGGTTGCTTAAATAATCAAGAAATTGAGGAGGGGAAGATCGAGAGCTCTGCAACAACAATGGAAAATGGGGAATTTTGGGGTTTTTCTAATAAGGGGGAAAGTTCCAAAGAAATCAAGAAGATCGAGGGCTCCCCTGCAACTACAATGGAGAGTGGGGCGATCTTGGGTACTCCGAATAACCAGAAAGCCCAGGGAAATCGAAGAAAGATCGATTCTTTATCCGCAACAGCAATGGAAAATGGTCGAATTTCTGGATTTCCCAACAAAACGAAAATTCACCAGTGCCCTTATTGTTACAGGGTTTTTGGCTCTGGTCAAGCTTTAGGAGGACATAAGAGATCGCATGGTGCATCAGCTAAGCTTGGATTGAAACCACCATCAGAGGCAGAGAGTGTTCTTGATCTGAACAAACCAGCGCCGGTTAATGAAGTTGAAGGAGATGCAATCAGTAGAATCGAAGTTATGGGGGAGGAAGATGAAGTAGGTTCGAGCTCGTTTTGGCGGGATCAATGAGAAATCTGGTGAATTTTGCGGTGATCAATGAGAATTCCGGTGAAACTCCGGCAACTTCTGTACATTCCGGCTGTGATAGCCCAGCGAGCTTCACGGCTACAAGATCGGGTCGTGGTGATTTTACCAGAGATGAACGGCTGAGATAGTTCGAGATTTTCTCGCCGAAATTTCACAGGTAATTGTTTGGGTGCTCTTTTATATTTTTATTTTTTGGGGGTGCTTTTTTTTTTTTAATATCCTTTTGATGATTAAAGCATATAATTTGTTGTTTCAACTCACTGAAAATTGTATTTACATTCTTTTCTCTTCCTTTTTTTTTTTTTTCCCCTCCTTTTTTGCATTTCTTGATGGCCTGTGTTTTTCTTTAAATGCATTTTTCGTGTTTTTCTTTAAATATATTTTATCTCTCTCTCTCCTCTGTCTCTCTCTTTCTCTTTCTTGTGGGGAATTTGACATTTACCCTAATCAGCTAATTAGACATGCTAACCTTAGCTGTCTAATCACATCTACTAAATAAATAATTGGGGCTTAGTTTTTAACTCTTGTTTTTTTTTTGCATTTTTAATTTAATCTATGCAATTTTTCTTATTAATAAATATTCTGTACAAAAAAGAATCATTCCACTCTAGAAGCTTAGGAACGGTTTGCTAGTAAACTTTACACTCCTTTAATTAAATATTAAATGAGTTATTAAATGGAAAAATCTCATGAATATCGTTAAGATTTGGTGTTATATTGGGGTAGTTTTGTACACTAGATTAGTCATCACTGTTCATTTCGAATGATGGATGGTTGAGATGAACTTTGCTTGGGAGGAGAATGTTGCAGGAATTGTTCAACTTCACTGTCCATCACTGAGAACGGATGGCTGGAGCACTCCGTGTCACGTAGAAACAACTTCTTGCATGAATTTAGCAGAGGCCTTGGCCCTAGCCCTAGTCCTAGTCCTAGTCCTGTAAGAGCCGTGCCAAATGAGATAGAAATAAATAAATGAAAAAATAAAGGAAAGAAAGATTGGGTCAGACCGAACTGGCCTGGCTCGGCATGTCCTACAATGGTGGTTAATCCACCCCTTCGACTAGGTCGGGCAAGGCCAACGACCCATTGCCAGCACTAGCTTTATGTTAGTTTGAGCTATAGTTATCAAGACCGGACTGAACCAACGATCTAACCACTCGGATTGTCGACTGATGTTTGGCTGGTATGGTCTAGAGTAAAAATGATGTTCGATCGATTTGGCCAATCTAACTAGCCAAGACATGTTAAAGTTGGGCAGTTTTCTCCTAATATATTTCATGTTGAAAAACATTTACATAAGGTGTCAACCTTATATTATTGAAGTAAAGTACACCTCAAAATTCCTTTGGAAAAGAGCGTTCTTACGTTGTAAAATCCTCTAATTGATCATCTCAATCTCAAAATGTATGGATATGAAGAATAAAAAACATTTCAAATATAAAAAATAGTGCATCTTGTAATATGTTATCTTAATCGTTTATTTTTCATATTTTCAAGTGTTAACTGGATCTATATTATTTTTGAAATGTTAAATTTCATTGCTAGGAATGGAAATAAAATTTCAAGCTATCATAAGGTTTCCGACCCCAAAATTATGTGTCTATACAAAATTTAAAGGTTCACCTTACTTTTATAGTACAAGGAGCATACCTTATATAAACCTCACCCTTCCATATTTCTATGCTATTATGTGTATTTTTTAATATATTTTTCAAATTTGGTCTAACTGATTGAACTGGTAGTTGGTTTTGACAATACCAAACCTCTCACTGATTCCGTAGTCAATCTGATGATTTCTAAACATCAAGGTTCATCAATTGTAAATAGGAGTTAGTCTTTTCACCGTCGATTATAAAGAATGGGTTGTGGATCCGCTAGCGGCATACGGTATGCGTTTATGATTTTCTTCTCTTTCTTTTGCCTTTAATGTAGGCTTTTAATTTAAGGGTGGTTTGTATGATGTGTGAAACTTATACTATTCAAATAAGGGGCACTTCAAAATTATGCCGAAAATATTGTTTCGGTGTCGCTAATCCTTGTGATTATATGAAAATCTATTGTTGCCCCCGACTATAAATTTTAAAGTTTTCCAGAAATGGTGACGATCAAGCAAATCTATAAAAACTTAAAAATCTTGAAAATGGATAGTCAAGATATTGTGTTAGATGATGAACTATTTTTAGGACTACAAATCGTCTTTTTTTTTAAAGCAATGAATCACAAGGCCGAGATGATTGATTTGAGGGTTTTCCAGCATAAAAACAACCTTCTCTAGTGCATTTTTTTGTGGTGCACCTTACAGTATATTTATCAAAGATTCAAAATACGTATATGAGACTATTCAACATTTTAACCATTCGCAAGTATTGACTTATGATCACATAGATTTTGATGGCATTTCGAAATTAAATAAATAAATATGGGTAGATTGTTAAATAGTTTTTCTCACATAAACTATTTGGCAAGTTCTTACTCCCTTGGAGTCCTAAATCCATTAAAAAATGAAAGTGTACAAAGAGTATGTATTTTTTAGATACGGAAGTTACAACTATTCTTGTCTTTTAGATTTTAAATCGGATGGTTGTGAACGTGTCATTGACTAATTTAAAGTTTAAAAATAAATAAAAAATACTACTTGACACAACCCAAGCGATCGAATTTGAAATTGGATGGTTAGAGGTATTTGTGACCTTCTTGTAACAAATGTAAATGGTGTCATTGTATACTAACTCTTAAAATTTTTGTTTTTGAGGTGTCCGTGATCCATTAATAAATGGGTTTTTTGAGGTGTTGTGGAGTTGCAAGAAATATATAGACTACAATACTTATTCGTGGGTGATGGAGCTGAGTAGCTCTGACTGCTAAAGAAGTACGACCGCTATAAAAAGTTTTTAAAGTATTCAAAATAAGCATGGACAATAGATGTTGGATACGCGTACCAAGATTAGAATATATTCTGTGCTAAAAAATTAAAGGAAAAAATATCCATTTAGCTCTCTTGTGGCATGTGGTATGCCGCAGAGAATCCACCGTCATTTACCATTGAAAGACGGTGGCGATTCTCCGGGTCTCCAAACATGTGTATCACTTTGTATAAGGTTGTGCGAATTGTCCTTCATTGGGTAACACATGATGAATAACACTAGTGTATCCTTAACCATTCATCATCGATGTGCGGTAATTAAGCTAACTAAATAAGTAATAGAGATTTTTTTTTTTTTTTTCTATTTTATTTTCTTTTACTTCTTTGCTTTTACATTTATTTCTTTTCTTTACTTTAAAATTTATTTATTTTCTTTAGTCTGAGTGTACAATAAGGAAAAATTTCTACTCTAGAAAGTCGAGAAGAACTGCATGGCAAAATTACTCTCTCTTATTTCTATTAATAAATAACTGTATAAATGAAAAAATAATTGGATGAAGGTAATAAATATTAAAAATATTTTATGACTTAATCATTTATTTTCATAAAAAAATTTATATAACTTTTCAATCTTTATACCATACAAGTAAGGTGCACTTCACAAACCCACCCAAAAATGTTGTACCTATGGTGAAAATCCCTACAATCGATCGTCTCAACTTTGAGATATAGATATATCACAAGAAAATAAAAGGATTTCTAAGTCCAAAAAATTGTACATTTTGTAATATATTATCTAGGCTGTCTATTTTCAAAAAATTTGAGTGTTTATGGATACGCTCGATCTATACTATTAATAGAGCTTTAAATTTCATAATTAGGTCTGGAAGTAGATTTCCAGGCTATCATGAGTATTTTCAGTACTTGAACCGCATCTTTTAGCAAGATTTTAGATGTACACCATACTTTAATTTTCATGATCCACACACTGTACAAATCACACCCTTATTTAATAGGGTGCAGTTTGTATAGAGCCTAGGCTCTAAAAAATCAAATTAGAGCCTGCCTTCAAATAGTGTTGAGAAATGTGGTTTCAACACTGAAAATCTTTGTGATAACCTTGAGATATATTTTTATTTTTATTTGTAAAGTTTAAAGATTCCAAAATAGTGTAAAAATTTGTAAAAAAAAAGATTAAAAAATAGTGTAGATTGACATATCTATGAAAACTTGAAAATCTTGAAAATTGATGGTAAAAAACTGCCTTACAAAATACACTATTTCCAAAACTTTGAAATCCATTTTGTTTTTCAAGTTTATGCATCTTGATATCGAGATGATCAATTTGAAGATATTTAGATATAAACTTGAATTCCATTTTTTTTCCATGTCTATGCATCTTGATATCGAGATGATCAATTTAAGGATATTTAGATATAAAAACAACCACTTCTAATGAAATTTTTTAGGTATGCTTTAATTTGATTGTTTAGAGCCTCGGCTCTATATAATCTTTTCCCTGTTTAATATCATATGATATTATTTCACAATCGTACTAAGCTAATCTACACCCATCAAACTAAAGCAGAGAAAAACGTTTAAATATTGAAGATGCATGAATACGTGCAGAATCACATGGATTCAATAAATTGTTAAATATTTCTTATCATTGATTTGACAGTAGATGAAAAAAAAATAAAAAAAAATTCATTAAACTGTTCAAATCATCATCATCAAAGTATTTTCCAAACTAATTGAGTCGGCATCAAATTGTTCCCAAAACTCGTTTATCAAATTGATTCCTAATTTTGGAGAGAACTGTTGCCACTGATTTTTATCACGGTCATTATGTTGGCTGCGATGTCATTTCACATACTGTAGAAAAAAAAGTATATTATCATATACCGATAATGTACGGTGTATGGTACACCTTGGGGGCATCCACCCACCATCAATTGATGGTGTTAGAATAATCGATGTCTTAAGTAAGGAAAAGGTTCGTGTAGGGTCCCCCAAGTCTTGTCCAAGCTTCTTGTTTCATTGTGGGGAAAGCAAGTGA
The DNA here is from genome assembly GCF_054954075.1 of Amborella trichopoda. Classification (NCBI taxonomy): domain Eukaryota; kingdom Viridiplantae; phylum Streptophyta; class Magnoliopsida; order Amborellales; family Amborellaceae; genus Amborella; species Amborella trichopoda. The sequence goes on from NC_142348.1 coordinate 4,946,799, forward strand.
TCATGTAGCTTAAACTTGTGATGAAAAAAACATGAATTTACTCTAGCGCATCTTGTAATATATTATTTGGATCCTTCAATTTTTAGGTGTTCACAAATTGGCTATTTTAGTGTTTCGGATTTGGATCATTTTTGGAGCTTCAAATTTTATAATTAAGAGTTATGATAAGTTTCCAAGCTAGTGTCTGAGTTGCATTTCTGTTAGGGCTATGAGGTGAAGGTTCACAATTTATAGTAAAATCTAGGCCTTCGCCTAATCGCACCCATTAATTAAGCTATGGTTGAGGTCCCCAAACTAAAGAAAAATTGCAGCATTAGAGACAATTGTCTCTGTTAATGTAGCACCCCCATAGCCTCCCTTAGCCAAAAAATCTGCCAACCCATTTGCTTCGTGATATACATGCAAAAATAAAAAGGAAAGAGGTCTAGCTAGAAGCATAGCCAAAAAAATCTGCCAACCCATTTGCTTCTCGATATACATGCAAAGTCCAATATCTACAGAAGCACAGATCTGAACTTCCAAGGTACCTTCTTCCCCCCCTTATACCATTTAATTACATTCATGAAATCCCCTTCAATGACACAATAAGATGTGAACTTCCTGACCACAAAAACTTTCAATCCATGAAGAACTTCCTGGCCACAAAAACTTTCAATTCATGAAGAAAAGCCAGGAATTCTGCATAATTAACAGTTTTCTTGATATACATGCCAAAAAGAAAAAGAAAAAAGGTCTAGCTAAGTCCAATACATAGTAAGATCCGAATCCCCTAGCCACAAAAATTTTCAATCCATGAAGAAAAGCCAGGAATTTTGCATAATTAACAGTTTTCTCCCCAAGTGGTCATGCATAAGTAAATACTATATTACCTTCCTAGCATAAGTATACACTATATTACCTTCTCAGCCTGCTAACCCCAGGTTCTCTAAAGAACTTTTATCAAAATTCAATTTAAAAACTCTCAACATTGGTGGCACCCATCTATCATGTTGCATTTAGTAAACCCCATCTGGAATAAGTTCAGTAGGTTCCTCCTCACGTCAACAAATATCTTGCCGAACTTTAGTAATACATCCATATTGCGAGTAATATCTTATCCATTATCCTATCATATGACAAGTTAATCCCTTCAAAGACTCTTCTATTCCTTTTCTTCAAAACCTCCACAGATAACTCCTCTGACTATTTGCCAAATTATGCTCTTGCTTGAGGCAGGAAAGCAAGACATAAGTTTGAAGTAATACATATAACCTCTGCAAGTAGAACCATCCTCATCCCCATCTGAGAGAAGAACCAACTCCAAATTCTATACGTAAAGGACTATGGAGGAACATATGGGCTCTTGATTCACCATCAGCCTTACAAAGTTAACAGATGTTAGGAAAAATATTTCCGCTGTTAATAAGATTATCAATCGTTAAAATTTTATATTAAATAGCCAACCATAAGAAAGCTTGAATTTTATGTGGTAGAGACCACTTTCAAATCTTTGCAACTTCAGGCATTGACCATTTCTACCGATCATGGAATAACAAATGGTACATCAATTTGATCGAAAATATACCATATTTATCAATATCCCAAACAACATCATCATCTGCAAATTGAGGGATACATCATTAAGTATCCATTTATGATGCCAAAACGATTTATTGTTTCCATCGCCTACGCTCCATCAAATATCCTTGTGAATTAAAGATTTACACAGATTGATCGATCTCCGCCAATAAGACATATTTCTTTCTCCATTCCTCAATCCTATCTACATTCCATATCAATCCTCTCCATACTTAGCAGCTACAACTTGGTACCAAAGTTGATCCTTCAGCTTTAAACTTCTCTACCACCACTTGCATAGTAAAGCTTGATTTACAAGTTTGATCTTCCATAAACCTAAACCTCCCTCACTTTTTGATGTACACACTCTATCTCACCTCATAAGATGGAACTTTTTAGATACATCAGTTGAGCCCTACAAGAAATTTCTCATTATACCTTCAATTTTCTTGGCTGCCGATGAAGGAATTTGCATGATTGATATTTGGTATATTAGTGAGTTCGATAAATATGCTTGCACCAAAGTTATCCTTCCTCTGAAGGATAAATATTTGTATTTTTAAAGATCCAGCTTAAACTGAATCCTTTGGATTAATTTATCTCATACTACCAATGGAAGCCTTCCATCAGAGATCGGCATTTCCAAATAAGTGATTGGGAATCGCTCCACCTTACACCCCAAAACTTCGACAATCTCATGAACCACTGACCCATCACAATTTATTCCAACCACTACAAATTTGTCAAAGTTAACCTTGAGTCCCAAAGCCACCTCGTAGAAACGCAAAAAAGTATCAATATTACTTATTTGGTCAACATCAACTTCACATAACAATAGGGTATCATCTGTATATTATAAGTGGATAATACAAGGCCCTTCATTCAACAACTTAAACCTAGAGAAATGTCCCCTTCTTTCAACATTCCGCACAAGCAACCTAAAACGCTTTGCATAAATAGTAAATAGAAAATGGGACAATGGGTCACCTCGTCGTAGCCCCTGAGAAGCATTAAAGAAACCCACGGGGTTTCCCTTGTACAGAATGGTAAAGTGGGTAAAGGACATGCCTTCATCTCTCCCTGAATCCCATATTCTTTATGATTTCTAAGAGAATGCCCCACTCAACCCTATCGTATGCTTTCTCCATATCTAGCTTAATCACTATGCCTGTATTGCACTCAAAATTCTTGAGTGAATGCACTATTGAGAAACTAAGACACTGTCCGAAATTAATTGATCCTTGATGAAAGCTGTCTGGGGTCCTGAGATTCTCAATGGTAGTACCACCTTTAGTTGTCCTGCCAACACCTTAGCCACGATTTTGTAAAGACTCGTGAGGAGACTAATGGGTTTAATGTCCCTCAGAAAAGCTATTACAAACTTCTTAGGGATCTAGGAAATAAAGGTGGAATTAGCCCCTCTAAATAACTCCCCTCTCCTCAGAAAGCCCCTATCCATCTCCAACAATTCTCCACCAATCAGATTCCAAAACTTTTGGAAAAAGACTATGGGGAAACTGCCAAGGCCAGGTGCCTTGTCTCTGGCAGTAAAAATACAACTTTCTTTAACTCTTCAATTGAAACATTATCCCCCAAAGATCTTTGCAAATTAGAGGGGAGTACTTTGAAAGCCACCCTGCTCAACGAAGGGGTGAACTTCACTTCCAAAGTGAACGCTTTCTGAAAGTGATTAATAATGGCACTTGTCATTCCAATATTGTCTTTAGGCTCTACTCCATCAATCAGCAATCTAGAAACATCAATTTGTCTACAGCGTGCCCAAGCAATAGCATGAAAAAGCTTTTTATTAAGATCCCCATCCTCAAGCCACTTAACTCAAGACCTTTGCTTCCAATACATCTCTTCTACCTTTCGAAGATCCTGAAGTTCATTAATTTTTACATTTATATCCCAAACCATCTGCTCACAGGCAATACCCCAACATTCTTAGCAGTATTGTCCAGCAGTTCAATGTTCCTCAACACTTAATCTATCTTACCTTTGATATGGTACCTCTTTTCTTTTTTCCAAACAATTAGTTTGTGTTTGATGTTTAAAAGCTTTTTATGGAGTTGGAAGTCAAGAGATCCAATAGATATTGTATTTATCTCTACAACTTCTTTCTCGTAAAGCCAACCTATTTCAAACCTAAAAGGTTTTGGCCCCTCTGAAATAGTTTTCAAGCACAACATTGAAGGGGTATGATCAGAAGACAACTGAGGTAAGGCTTTAACCGAAGCCAAGGGGAAGGAATATGACCATTCCCTAAAGACCAAGAACCTATCCAGTTTGGACATCGACAAGTTCGAGATACTTCCATTGGTCCAGGTAAACTCAGTACCCAGAATAGGAAGATCAATCAGAGCATTGGTCTCAATGAAGCAATTGACTCATGGTTGAGGTAATAGGTCCTCCATAACTACTCTCATCCGGCCACCAGATAAAATTAAAATCCCCCCTATACATATTGGATGGTTAAAATTCTGCATGAAATCTGGCATCTCATTGACAAATAATCTTTTTAAAGCAAAAGATTGTGACCCATATGCATTCATTAAGCCCCAATGAAAACCAGCATTGGGCCTCACAAAACCAGTAACAAAAAAGTTGTCTTTTCTCATAAAGCAAAAAGAACTGTCGGATTCCATAAAATTCACAGTCCCCCAGAAGCCTCAGCAGAGTCAATCCCCATAAAATCCACAGACCCGGCCCCGACACCAATGAGACTGAGTTTGGTCTCCTGCAATATCAACATTGTTGGCTTAAATTTACAGACAAAAAAAGTGACATCTTCCTTACGCTTGAGGTCGAACAAACCTCTTACATTCCACAAAATTATTAACATTAAAAAGGTTTATAAGAAGAAGAACCTAGGCCGTCCATGCCAGTACCGAAATAAACCTCTTCAAGTAACACCTACATTGTCTCGTCCATTGCTTCCTCCATAGCTGAGGAATCAGAAAAAGACGCAAGTCCAGAACTGACTTCAATGACATCTTCATTTGGTATTATAACTCCTTTAGCAGCTACTTCAGTAGGAAGAAAGCCCCGAGCCCTTCCCATTTGACGACTTTCCCCCTTCTTTCATTGGGGTCTTCCCACTTGTAATTTTCAACTCTTTCTCTAGTGCCTAACACTCCTTCTTTCTTGCATTTTTTTTATCTGTAATTGCCTTAAAAGACCGCACCAATGGGGACCTCAAAATCCATCCCATTGTCGAAAACAATAGATGCTCTATGGGGTTCTTGGGCTCCTTCACCTCAGCCTTCTCCTGTAGTGTCACCACCACCGAGATATTATGCTCAGCAGCTGGGTTTGATATTATGCTCAGCAGCTGGGCTTAATCACCGGGATAACCACCCCCTCAACTGAGGCAGCCACGTCGCGCTTCTCCATAACTCCTCGTGCCTCAAATCCGATACACAGCTTATTTGGGTGAAGTTAAGATTTGGACTGATATGTGAACTTGCAGGATCGCAGTAGCTGTGTAGACCTTCGACTCCGATTGACTCATTCAACCTAGTAGAAATCGAAAATCCTTCACTACTGTCCGCAAAATAATCCACTGGAATCCAACATTTTTTAATTTTTAAATTTTGAATTCCCTTCTTTCTTCCTTGAAAATTCCTCTTTCGTCGATGGTGCTAAGTCAGCTTATTACGGCGACCACCCATCGGATCTACAGCTTTAGCCTGAGTCCACGACGCCTGAGCACGATGGTGAGAGACCACCTTCCCTCCATGATTCTCAATCTGCCGGTGAAAGTTAGCTTTCACAGCCAGATTGGGCTTCTTCGTTTCCTTAAGCTCTAGAAAACGACTCTTAGCCCACCTAACCTAACCATCTTGGGACCACACAATTTCCAAATTCTAACTCTCACAAACCTTAAATTAACACCACTCAGTGTAAATTTATCAACATCACAAGTGTAGGAGCGGATGCTAAAAATTCTAATCCATTGACTTTCCTTAAGATGAAGGTTTCTAAAAGTCAAGAGATAATGACTTACCTCTAACTCTAACACAACGATTTTCCAGAGCAAACAGATCTTTCTCCTTGCCTTGCACAAAGAAAATAGTCCTATTCTCTCCCATAATTTTTACCTCTAGTGCATACGATAATCTCCACCCTCATTTTGCCCAGTCACTCAGGCCGAAAATATCATTTGTAGGAGCGGCAAAAAGAACCCACTACTGAGAAATTAGCACGTGAAAGTATATGGTTTCAATACGAAAGTTTTGTGATAACCTTAAATTATATTTTCATCTTTAGTTATAAAATTTAAAGCTTCAAAAATCGTGTATATCGAGCACATCTATGAAAACTTGAAAATCTTGAAATTTGACGGTCCAAAAATGTGTTACAAGATGCTTTATTTTCAAAACTTGAAATCCATTTTTTTTCTCTTGTCCATGCATCTTGATGTCAAGATGATCAATTTGATTATATTTGGGCATCAAAACAGCGTCGTCTAACGAAAGTTTTGAGGCTTTAATTTGATTGTTTACAGCCTAAGCTCTATATAAACTTTTCCCCAAGTTTATATGCATCAATACATGCATATAAACCCACAGTGTTCAATATTGATTCGAGTGAATTAGGAATAATATCACACTTTCAAAGCAACAGTATTTGCCAAGCCATAATTAATATATGATATTATTATCAACTCAAATCCAGCCGTCTATCCTTTCAAAATATGTCTCCAAAAAGTTACAAATTACATACGTGGAGATACATAGAAAGCTTGGCCCTTTAATTGGGAAGCCCTCATTAAAAAAAAAAAAAAAAAAAAAAAAAAAAAAAACTTGCAAAGGGAGTCGAGGTATTTTGACGATGATATGGAACATTACCTACAAAAGTAGTCCTTTAGGTACCTCTATGATGGTGATGATAATGCATGCCGCGGAAGTTTTAATCCACCTCGGTTCTCTACATGACCTTACCCTATATTTTATTTTTTAGTAGCATCTAAGAGATCGACGATTCTGAATTTCAAATCCGGAATCAACAATCCGGATTGAGATCGATGGGGAAAAAAATTATTCGTCATAATAAAATATACTGCAAAAATCAAGTGTAGGACAATTTGAGATAAATGTGCAATTGTATATTAATTTAGGAAACACAATATCTCCACAAAACCCAGATTTTCATTCATCAATTTTAGTAGCAATACAATTTACATGGACAATACGAGCCAAAATTTTAAAGCTTGTGCTAAATCTCAAAAATAAAATAAAAAATAAAAAACAACAGTCCATAATCCACATAATCCTAGGACTAAGAAGAACACTTGAAATTAAACAAAAAAACAAAAAAGTCGCGGACGTCTTCTTCTTAGATGAGATTTTGACGTGAAAGAAAACCTTACGAAATTTCAACTAATGGAAAGTGGGGAGTCAATTTTCAGATGAACACAGGCCAGAGAAGACATGAAAATATGTAAAAAGTGTTGCATCTTTTGAAAGAGAAGAATCATACCTGAAATTTTAGGTGGGGTTTGTTAACGTTGGTTGTTATGAAGAACATATGTAAGTATAGGAAGAGTACAAATGATTTTTGGCTCTCTCTCGTATCCTCGACTTCAAAGAGATTATGAAAGTATAAAACATAAAAACAAAGAAAATATAAAATAATTTTTTTTAGGTAATTCAGTAGGCCAAAAGTCTTTTAACCATGATAGGAATGGAATTCAAGATGTCGTGTTGTGACACCTACTATCCTGACTGTAGGGGTGGTAATGGACCTAGACCCGACGTGGGACCTGAGGGGTTGACCCCATCTTGGTTCGGGTATGGGTCTAAATACTGATCCTGGTGGGTCAGGTCTGGGTCCAAATCTTGGACCCGAACACTATTCGGATTGGAATCTGGGCCCAGGTCCCACACTGTATTTTTGGGTCTGAGTCTAGGTCCCATATGATATTTTTGGGATCCGATCCAACCCATTGCCACCCCTACCTAACCTAACTGCTAAGCCCATTCCTAATAAAAAACACATCTACAAAGGAAAAACAATTTCTTTCATGCACTTTCCCTAATATCTCTTCTAAAGAAAGTGAAAGGCTGTCTAAATCCAAAGCTTTATGAGATGGCTTTGGATATATGAGGACTCTCAACTCATCAACCACATGTGCCTATGTTGATGAAGAGGGATTGACTCTTTATATGAGCAAAAGAGAGAGAGAGGAAAGGGTTTAGGGTTTAGGGTTGAGGAGAGCAGCATAAATTGGCAGGAGCAATTATTATGCTTAGCTTGGGAGAGACTCTAAATTCCAACACCCAAATAAATTATTTGGCAGCAAAAAATAAGAAGAGCAAGGGAAAGTTAGATGATCTATCTCCACTAAGGAGACCTATCTTTACTCTAAATGAAAGCATGTCTAGAATATTGAAGCATGACTAGACCTCCCTTATAATCTAACCAAATTACATTATGATCTAGGAGGATATTCACTTTTACTTGCAAACTTTAATTTTAATAAACTAAAGACAGAAAATTCAATTGAGTCAAATTAACCCAAACTGGAGCTTTTTATTTTATTATGGGGAAATCAATCTCAAGGCACTCGTAGACACGATTTTAATTATATCTTATTTTATTTTATGGATCAAATACCTCTATTTAATCGATTTCAATATGATTAAAGAGAATACAAATGAAAAAAATGAACCAAAATGGGCATGAATGAGATTGTATACCTTGTGTGATGCTATAGGTTTGCTCCTTTCCAATCTCTCAATGAATCTCTTAATTTCTAGATATTCTTGGTGTGCTTTATTTGTTCTTTGCTGTTTCCAAAATACTTTTGATTGTCTTTCTTTTTGGACCACTTACTTCAGCCAAGGGAGTTCCTAGAAACCTTATACCCACTTTAACCAAACCACAGAACCCTAGGATTCAAACCCTATGTATCAACCACACCTTGAAGCTTGAACCACACCACCTTCTTTTAAAATCAATAAAAAAAGAGTCCCAAATCCATCCAATACCGCACTAGAGAGACCACATAAGATCCATCTTGCATGGTGAAGAGAGAATGCTAGTATTGTCACTTGCTCTTTGAATCTTTTGAAGAATTGGAAGGGTAGTTGGTGTTCATAGAGAATGTCGTACATTGAGAGCCACCCCCACAAAACCCAGAATTTTACACTTACGGATAGGGATTAGGGGTGGGAATGAGTTGGTGTCCGCGTCTAAAAGTAAAAATACATAAAAATTAATTTGTGTATTTTGTACTTATAATTAATATTATTTATGTATAATTTATAATAATATGTTCGGGTGGGCCCAGATTGGCCTCGATCCGGACCCTACCCAATCTGATAGGATTCAAGCTAGACTCAGACCCGGTCAAATCAAGGTCTAGTGGACCCAGACCAGACCCGTCGAGTCCATTGTCTAGGTTCAGGCCCTTACGACCCAACCAAATTCCTGCCCCTATTTATGGCTTAATAATTCAGTACAGAATAAATAATAGAGATGAAGCATAGACGGTGGCGATTATGCCTAAAATGGGTTAGTTTTTCGATATCGGTTTTTTTTTCAAATCTTGCATTTCGTACATTTTTTCTCTTGATTTTTTTCATTTTAATAGTTGGTAAGTTTCTCATTGCTATAAACAATGGATGAAATATTGCTCAACAACTTGGTCAATGGTGTGAGCAACTCTTAAGTCTCTGGACTCAACAGGGTCTTGAGTATGAGTTTGTCCAAACAAACTCAATATTAGTACAAACTTGTTCGAGTCCTGAGTCTGTCTTAGACTCGGCTAAGGCTGTACAAGTAATAATAAATCTATAAGTTTGGTTTGTTCCTTATGAACTTAGCACATTGTCAAGTCTGAGTAACTCGGATAATTGTGAGTCGACTCGTCCAAATTTTAAGATAATGTGGCGAGTGTTAGTACGACAACACGTACCACTCAACAATTTGGAAAAGATATAAGCTTATTGATTTCAAATTCACCAAAGTCCGTGAGGAATCGAGAATTGGACCAAAGTATGCCTTTCATTGAACCAGTGCAAGTTCCTCGACAGGGAACATCTCGATTGCTTTGCCCTAAACATAACATTCACTAATAAAGTTAGACCTTAATAGTGACAAAATTTAATTTTTAAAGTAGGAAAAATTACGTTCGGACACACTTTGGACTCGTTTATTATAGGATGCTCCAATTTTTTCTGAAAATTATTCAGAGACCAACCCCACCATGTGGCTTCTTCTTTTTTCCCATAAATGCCCGCCTATCCAACATTTCCAACACCGGACAAATTCTCTATTGTTCTTTTATTCCGATATCAAGAACACTGAACATGCTTATCTGTTGAGATGTTCGTTATTTCTAGTATTGGACATCTCAACTTTCTAACTTGATGATGAGGTTTAAAAATATCATACTCATCTAAGTAATGGGTGTGGTTGCCACAAGGTTGCAACCTTACAATCTATTTAAGGCGCACCTTCAAATTTTATCATAACATATAATTTTGATTTAAAATATTCTTAAGATTATCTTAAAATCTATTTTCAAATCTAATTATAAAATTTGAAACTCAAAAAATGATTAAAATCAAGTAGATCTATAAACATATGAAAATCTTGAAATGGACGGTATAGATAATGTGTTGTAAGATGCACCATTTTTGGGACTCAAAATCCTTTTATTTTCATAGTCATACATCTCGATGTCGAGATGATCCATTAGAGTTTTTTTCAACATTAAAAGAACATTTACTGATGGATTTTTAAGGTGCATCTGTAGTTCTACATTTTAAGGTTGCACCCTTATATAAACTTTTCTCCTAAGTAATTATTATTAATTGAATTATTACTATATAATTAGTATAATGGAGTTGAATTAGTATAATAGAATCCAGAATAATAGAATATTTTTTCTACTTTAAAATATAGAGAATTAGAAATAAAAAGTAAAAGATCAAATACAAATAAAGGAAAATCAATTGAAAAATAAAAGAAATTCAAATACAAACAACCATAAATAAAATTAATTGAGTTACATAAAATTTCAATTACAAATTAATAAAAATTATGAAGACATGACCCACATCTACGAAACAATTTATATGGCTTAATCATAATCAATTCTTGTTTGGAGTAAACAATTATGCATTACTTGACGATTCCAATTCGAATCAAATAATTTGGTATATTCTTATAAGATTTTGTTAGGCTACACTATTTGGTGGTGTATACCCTTAAAGCCCTCAACATTTTTTGATACTTAAATACCCTTGAATTATAAAACGAAATTTTCAAGTGATAGCATTTTTTGTCATTTAGAAAGGTAGAATGGATATTTATATAAAAAATTATGGTATTTTATTGGTAGTTAAAACACAATTAATACATCGTGATGTCACACACCATGTTGGTGACGTCATTGTCCACTATTGTTAATAAATATTTTTATTTCTATTAAGAATGTATATTTACCTTTGACTAATTACTTAAAATGCCTCTAGACAAAAAGTTACTACATTAAATGATAAGGGTATCTAGGTGTCCGTAAATATTGAGGACTTTACGGGTATACATCACAAGTGGTATAGCCTAACGTAACCCATTCTTATGTTAGAAAAATATTCTAATAATTAGTCACTTCTATATATTAAATATTTCAATATTTTATTATATTAAATTCTTTTATAATAATTAAATTCTATTATACTAATTAAATGTAAAACTTTCAATAATTATGTATAATTAATCAAATATTTCTATAGCTTAGGAAGGTGGGTTGTGTGACATTAGAAATATTGAACAACCCCCTGAATTCGGATGGACATTGAATAAAAGAAATATAAAACTTGCGGGATTTCCTACCTCTACGTTGTTAGAATGTCCGGGGTAAGGTAGGGGTGGTCTCAGCGTCATTTCAACAAAAACTCGAAGCATAATGTAATAAAGGTGTCCAAAATGTGCCCGTACATAAATTTTCCAAGTACCCTGGTTGGGAACTGTTAGCGTCCCAAGCCCATGTCAGTCAACTCAACTTGGTGGAGTATGTTAAAAGGACAAAGTTTATATAAGTGTGGGGCTTTAAACAATCAAATTAGTGTGCACCCCAAAAATTATATTAGAAGAGATTGTTTTGATGTCCAAACATCTTGAAATTGATCATCTCGACCTCAAGATGCATGGACATGAGAAAAAAAATTAAATTTCAAGTTTTGGAAATAGTACATCTTGTAATGCATTTTTTAACCGTCAATTTTCAAGATTTTCAAGTTTTCATAGATATGCTCGATTTACACTATTTTTTAAGCTTTAAATTTTATAATTAGAGATGAAAATATATTTTAGGACTATCACAAAGATTTTCAACATTGCAAGCACATTTCTCGATACTATTTAAAAGTGTGCTTTATTTTGATTGTTTAAAGGCTCTATACTAACCGCACCCATATTAAAATATGGGTAGGGTTGGTTCCTGTAATTCTGGTTCTAGACTCGAGCCCACGGAGTTAATAGTAACTCTAGTGACTTTGGGTCGTATTCAGGGAGTTTTTGAACACTTTGCTGACAAGAGTTAGTGTACAAATAATTGGTTATTTTATCCCGATAATAGGGCTAGCAACGGGCTGGTTCGGTGTTGATCCGAGCTGGTCCAACCTTGGCCAGGCCAAAGAGGCACTAGCCCTATCAAGAGTGGGTTGGGCCTATCAGTTATAAAGAAGATAAAAAAACAAAAAGTCCCAGCCGGGGCCATGGTGGGACCAACCTATCGTGGCCTTAGCCTAGGCCCGGCCCGGCCCCTATGGCTGAGCTCTGGTTCAACCCTCAAACCACATTTTGTTGTACTCGATGAATCATGTGATTAGTTTCACATGAAATGAGCAACACAAGTGCTCGATAACGAATTGCAAGTAGTTTTTCCTCTTAATACTTATTTTTTCTGTTCTTTATTTATTTATTGGGTATTTTGTGTCCTTTCGCAGATGGGGATAGTATTCTTCCACAAGGAGACGTAAATTGTGCATATTGATATATGCTCCACGTTTTTTCTCAAGATATCCATTTTGCCCGCTTCTTGTTCTTTCGTGTTTGTTATATAAAAAATGGAACTTTAAATTTTTGAATTTATTTCGTAAAGAAATATTATTGAACAAACCACTTAATATTTTAATCAACCAGATTGAGTAAGATATTGGACGTGATATTATCATCTCCTCTATCTACTAATTTGGATTAAAAACTTATATCTATCTATTTCATCCTACTAATTTGGATTAAAACCATTATATTTATCTATTTCATCCCATGTAAGTTATTAATGGGCAAAAGGAATAAGATACCACGCTTTTAAGAGGGGATTTATTAACTGAAAGTTGATTTTTAATGGACAAGAGCAATAAGATACAAAGTTTTTAAAAGGGGATGTAATAGATGGTGAAAATCTTTACAAGAGGAAGAGTTTGTGAAGAAGTAATAAATAGGAAAAAGAAGTAAGAGGGAGTGGAATATATAGTGAAAAGTGAAAGAAATGATGGTTAAGAATGAATTGTGTATACTCGTAAAAATTATTTATTTGTTACCTAAGAAGGTTGCAATCGTTTTTAGCCATTAAATTTTAAATCTAAACAATAAAAATGAGTCACAAAGTTCGAAAAAAAGTTTCATTCAACATTGTGCATATCACATCTTTAACCATTTGATTTCATATTTGATTGTTGATGATAAGTGTGACTTCATTATGTCAAAAGTAAATGGTCTCAACTTATATTTACTCTTTTATAGAAAGGTTTATATATTTTTCCTACTATATCTTTTATGAATAGGTCTGTATACTTTCCCTATTATATCGAAGATACATACTTTTCCATACAAGGATTTTTATATTTCACCTACTATATCTTTTATGAATAGATTTTTATACTTCCCCATAAAGGTTTATATATTTCCTCTACTATATTTTTTTATGAATAGGTTTCTATACTTCCCCTATTATATAGACGATACATTCTTCCCCGTTCAGCCATCTAACTTAGATCAAGTGAGCCATTGACCAATTGATCTGGATGCCTTGTGTATTTTTTTTTTTATATTCTCATAAATTACATAAATATGTACATGCCATCATCTCAATGGGGCGCACCCCCATACCTAGTTACCACGTGGATACCACCTACTAACACCTTAAAAAAAAGCTAACTCCCTAATCTATACCACCTACTAATACTTTTAAAAAAAGCTAACTCCCTAATCTATATTAAAAGAATAGGTAAGAGTCTGTCTTCCCATTGACTTACCGAAAAAAATAAAACCCTTAACGGTTCAAATCTCATTTTACTGACCCAATTCTTAAACTCAACCGCAATCCCAAGACCACCTTCTTTTAAAATCAATAAAAATTTCCCCAAGTCCACCCAATATCCCACTATTGACCATACTAAGCAAGTCCAAGCCTACCATAGTCCAATCCTCACAGTTTAATCAAGCCCTAGAACATTAAAAAAACCCTTATCCACCACCAAGGCAATACCTGAAACTCTAAGAAATTCGTTTTAATATACAAAATCCCAAAATGGTTCCCTCCTTAGAAGCCTCCTTATTTGCCCGCCTTTAAAACTTCCCAATTTGGCCTAATCCATTGAAATACTTCTCTAACTTGCTCAAGTTTGATTAGGAAGCTCCCAACACCATTAAACCCCAAATCACCTTCTAATCATCCCTAATAATAAAACCACAAATTTAAAAAAATTTAAAACTAAATAAATAAAGCAATAAAAAGTTAAAAAAAATTTATATAGGAAAAAGTTTATATCAGGTGTCAAGGTTAGACTGTGCAAGTACCATGCCCTAAAAATCCACAAGAGAAGGTTGTTCCTATGCTGGAAAAGCTTCAAATTGATGATCTCGACCATCTTCGAACACATTATCTAGACTGTCCATTTTCAAGATTTTCAGGTCTTTATAGATGTGCTTGATCATCACCATTTCTGGAACTTTAAATTTCATAATTGGAGGCAACAATAGATTTTTATATCATCGTAAGGCTTTGCAGCACGGAAACTACTTTTTAGCGTAGTTTTGAGGTGCACCTTACTTCAATAATGTAAGGTTGACACCTTATACAAACCTCACCTTATAAAATGTTTATAGATGGACACAAAACCAGCAAGCCCATCACCCTTGTTACGTTTGAAGTTTGTTAAAGAAGAAGTTCGTCATTCAAAAGAAGATGCGGTTGCATATTATGCCACCAAGCCTTCAGCTCAGGCCAAGCTCTTGGTGGCCACATGATCACACTTAGAGACCACAGAAGACCTCTTGGTGGCCACATGATCACACTTAAAGGGAATTCTTTGAAACCCTAACACCCACTTTTACCAAACCATAAAACCCTAGGATTCAAACCCTATGACACCCAAAAGCTTGAACCACAATCCCACCACCACCTCCTTTTGAAATCAATAAAAAATGCCTGGAATCCATCCAATACCCCACTATGGACCATAAAGCTTGGTGGCCACATGACCACACTTAGAGACCATAGAAGATCTCTTGGTGGTCACACTTAGAAACCGCATAAGATCCATCACACATGGTGATAAGAGATTGCTAGTATCGTGGCTTGCTCTGTGAATCTTTTGAAGAATTAGAAGCGCAGGTGGTGTTATCGTACATTGAGACCCACCCCACAAAACCCAGAATTTTACACTTACGGATAGGGGTGGGAATGAGTTGGGGACCCGACATACTGGATCAGATAAGGACCGCATCTAAAAGTAAAAATACAAATAAAAAAATTTTCATTTTTATGTTTTGTACTATATAATTAGCACTATTTACATGTAATTTATACTAATATGTTCGGGTTCGGTTGGTTAGCCTTGACCCAGTCCCTACCCAACCCAACCCGATAGGATCCAAGCTAGACTTGGATCTGGGTAGGTCAAGGTCAAGTGGACCCAGATCTGACCCGTTGGGTCTATTGTTTGGGTCTAGACCTTGACCCGATCGGGTCGACCCAACCCAATTCCCACCCCTACTTATGGATAAATAACTCACTGTAGAGTATGCAATATAGAAGAGGCATAGAGAGTTTATCTTTTGGCAGCGATTAGGGCCTAAAATAGGCTAGTTAGTCGATATCTTTCTTCTTTCAAATCTTGCATTTGGTTCATTTTTATCTCAATTTTTTGCACTTTAAAGCTTGTAACTTTCTCATTGCTATAGATAACGGATGAAGTATTGCTCAACAACTTGGTCAATGGTGTGAGCAACTGTTAGACTCGGGACTCAGCAGGGTCTTGAGTTTGAGTTGTCCATAGAAACTCAGCATAAGTATAGACTTGGCCGAGTTTGTCCTAGACTCGGCTAAGTCTGCACAAGTAATAATAAACCTACAAGTTTGGACTATTTCATACAAACTTGACATCTAGTCAAGTTTAAACAACTCGGGTAACTGTGAGTCGACGCGCCCAAATTTTAAAATAATATGAGTGTTAATATGGCAAAAAGTGCCACTCAACAATTTGGAAAAGATATAAGCTTATTGATTTCAAATTCACCAAAATCTGTGAGGACTCGACAATTGGACCAAAGTATGCTTTTCATTGAACTAGTGCAAGTTCCTCCACAGGGAACATCTCGATTGCTTTGCCCTAAACATAACATTCACTAGTAAAGTTAGATCTTAATAGTGACAAAATTTATTTTTTAAAGTAGGAAAAATTACGTTCCGACCCATTTTGGACTCGTTTATTATAGGATGCTCCAATTTTTTCTGAAAATTATGCAGAGACCAACCTCACCCTAGGGCCTTTTTCTTTTTTTCCATAAGTACCCTCCTATCCGACATTTCCAACACCGGATAGGGGGGAATCCCACAAATTCTCTTTTGTTCTTTAATTCTGGTCATGTCCGATATCAAGAACACTGAACAAGCTTATTTGTTGAGATGTTCGTTATTGCTAGTGTCGGACCTCTCAACTTTCTAACTTGACCAGCTTTAGAAATATCACTCTTATCTAAGTAATTATTATTAATTAAATTCTTACTATGTAATTAGTATAATGGAATTGAACTAGTATAATAGTCTTGAATAATATAATATTTTTTTCCTCTAAAATATAGAGAATTAGAAATAAAAAAAGCAAAAGATCAAATAAAAATAAAAGAAAATCAATTGAAAAATAAAATAGATTAAAATACAAATAACCATAAATAAAAATTAATTAAGTTACATAAAATTTAAATTACGAATTAATAAAAATTAAGAAGACTTGACCGACATCTACGAAACAATCTATATGCCCAATCGTTACCAATTATTGTTTCGAGTAAACAATAATGCATTCCTTAACAATTCCAATTCGAATCAAATAATTTGGTATATTCTTATATTAGAAAATATTCTAATAATTAGACATTTCTAAATATTAAATATTTCCATATCTATTATATTAAATTCCTTATAGTAACTAAATTCTGTTATACTAATTAAAGGTAAAATTTTCAATAATTATGGATAATAAGTCAGATATTTCCAAAACCAAAGAGCTTAAGATGGTGGGTTGTGCAACATTAGAAACATCGAACAACCCAACAAATAAGGTCGTTCATTTATTCCTCATATCGGACAGGCCTTGAATAAAAGAAATAGAAAACTTTTGGGATTTCTTATCTCTGTGATGTTAGAAGGTCCCCCAAGATGCGCATGGTAGGAATGGTCTCAGCGTCATTTCAACAAAAAACTGGAGCATAATGTAATGAAGGCATCCAAAACGTGCCCGTAGGTAAATTTTCCTTAGAAGGACTCTGGTTGCGAACTGTTAGTGTCCCAAGCCCATGTCAGTCATCTCAACTTGGTGGAGTATGTCAAAAGACTTGGCTCAGCCTAAAAAAAGTAACGTCAAAAGGAAAAAGTTTATATGAGTGTGAGGCTCTAAATAATCAAATATCTTCACATTGATCTTCTCGACCTCAAGATGCATGGACATGAGAAAAGAAAATACACTTCAAGTTTTGGAAATAGTGCATCTTGTAATGTATTTTTGGACCGTCAATTTTCATGATTTTCAAGTTTTCATAGATCTGCTCCATCTACACTGTTTTTGAAGCTTTAAATTTTATAATTAGAGATGAACATATATTTTAAGGCTATCACAAAGATTTTCAGTATTGAAACTATATTTCTCAACACGTTTTAAAAGTGCGCTTTACTTTAATTGTTTAGAGCCTCAGCTCTATACAAACCGCACCCATATTAAAATCATTGGTGGAGTTGGTTTTAGTTCCAGAGTCGAGCCTAGAGAGTTGAGAGTAACTCGAGCGACTTTGGGTCCTTTTCAGGGAGTTTTCTAACACTTTGGTGACAAGAATTAGTGTACAAATAATTGATTATTTTATCATGATGATAGGGCTAACAACGGGCTGGGCCTGTGATTGTACAAGCTGGGCATGTGATGGTCCAAGAGTGGGTTGGGCCTAAAAGTCATAAAGAAGATAAAAAAAAGCCCCATCTGGGGCCATGGTGGGCCGGCCCTATCGTGGACTTAGCTTAGGCCCGGCCCCTATGGCTAAGCCCTGGCTCAACCGTAAAACCACATTTTGTAGCTCACGCGGTAATCGATGAACCACGTGATTAGTTTCACATGAACTGTGCAACACAAGGACTAGCAGCAAGTAGTTTTTCCTCCCTACCAAATTTGTGTTCTTTATTTATTTATTGGGTATTTTGTGTACTTTGGCCGATGGGGATACTATTCTTCTACAATGGCACCTAAATTTTGCATATTGATATATCCACTTTGCCCACTTTTAATTTGTTCATGTTTGTGATATGGAAAATAGAACTTTATATTCAGATAAAATTTGATTCAAAAGCTAAAGGTATTATTTATTTCGTGTAGAAATATTATTGAATTAACAAATTAATAACTCAAATATTTTAATCGGATTGCTTAAGTTATTGGAGATGAGTAAAGTTTTATATTTATCTATATCATCTTTATTATTTTCTAATCTGTTTATTATTTAAAGATATGTTTGTCCGAGAGAGGATAGTAAGATATGAGGTTTTTAAGAGAGTTTGGATACTTATTGGAATAGGTAGTAGGAGAATTAGATATGTAACCTAATCCTCTCTTTCTTTTTCTTTTATGGTTGTTTTTTTTCATGGGGAATCTATTTCTATCATTAAAGTAATTTATATTTCTATGAAGTTCTCTTTTTTTTAATGGGTAATCTGTTGCTATTTCTATTTCTATGTAACTTCATAGTTTCCTTTTTATCCTGGAGAATCTGTTGCCATTAATTTCTTTGTTGATGGGTGCTATATTGCAGTAATTTATTGATTGATGGTTTTCTTTTTATAGTTTTACCTTTAAAATTTTGCATACTCGTCAACTTATTATTTTATAGAACAAGTTTATATAAGGTTGCAACCTTAAATAGAGTTAAAAGGACATCTCAAAAATTCATCGGAAAAGGTTGTTTTAATGTTGAAAAACCTTCTAATTGATCATCTCGACATCGAGATGTACGAATATTTTAAATAAATAAAAAAAAAAAAGATTTTGAGTCCTAGAACTAGGGCATCTTGCAACACATTATCTAGACCATCCACTTTTAAAATTTTCGTATGCTTATAGATTTACTTGATTTTAATTATTTTTGGAGCTAAAATATTATAATTAGATGTGAAAATAGATTTTGAGATAATCTTAAAAATATTTTACAATTAAAATTACATGTCGGATAAAATTTGGAGACGCGCTTTAATTGGATTGCCTAATAGAAATCACAACCTTCTTTTATTGTTAACGAGAATTTGCAAGTATGTGTCCTTTTCCGTTTTATGATTTAATTATTTTGGTTTGATAGGAACATTATTTACCTAGTATATATACTAAGAGTTATTTATTTATTTTTATAAGAAAATCACGATCATTTCTAGCCATTAGATTTTAAATCTGGACAATAAGAATGAGCCACAAAGTTCAGAAAAGAATTTCTATTGGGCATTGTGCACAATCAACGGCGTACCCTTAATCATTTGATTTCATATTTGAAGGCTGATGTGAGTCTGGTCACATTATGTCAAAGGAAAATGGCCTCATCTTATACTTTCTCATGTAGGGAAAGGTTTTTATACTTCCTCTTCTATATTGTAGATATATACTTTTCCTTATTCAGCTGTCAAATTTAGATCAAGTGAGCTATTGATCGTTTGATTTTAGAGCGGACACTTCAAAGTAATGTGTTCTTATAAATTATATGAAAATAAAATTTGGTACATGCCATCATCTCAATGGGGCGCACCTAAAGAAAATATTAACGAAATATTTACAATAAAATAAATAACTAAAATACCCCTAAAACTTTTAGGTACACTTTACTTATTTTATTTTTTTGGGAGTATTGTTTTTATATTGTTTATAGGTTTTAAGATAGGAGTGAACGCCCAAAATTTGGCGTCAAAATGTTTTTTTAAAAAAATTTAAAAAATAAAATAATGTAGAGGTGTGATATTTTCCTCAATCTTTCAATTTTCCTTTATTATCGACCAAATATATTGAAAGTGTGCTCTTTTTGGTATTTCTTGGTCGTCAATCTTAACTACTTCCTCGTCTTTACTCCTATTATTACTAAATTTGGATTCTATATACTTTTTCTTAGTTCTGCTAATTTGAAAACCTTTAAATTCTAGAGCATGCCTCCAAATTGTAACTTTGTGTTGATGTCGTTTTGGATCACATCAATCAAAACTATTCCATCTGCGAATAACATGCACCTCATCTAATAGGTACCTAGTTAAGTCGTCAATAACTAAAACAAAGAGGTATGAGCTCAATTCTGACCCTTGATGTAGATCTATTGCCACTAAAACCTCACTTGACTCTCTACTAGTTGTTCGTACACTAACTAACACTCCCTTAAACATATCTCTCACCAAGCACCAAGTTGATATAGTTGTTTGAATACTCTTACTTTCCAATACTTATTTTCTAGATCAATAAAGATCATGTTGAGGTCTTTTTCCTTTAACCTAAACTTCTCAATCAGTTACCTAAGTTGGAAAATAGCGTAAGTTGTTGGCCTCCTTGACGTAAAACCGAATTGGTTTTCTGGTACACTCGTTTAATGCATTAATCGTTGCTCAATCACTCTCCTACAGCTTCATGGTGTATATCATAAGTTTGATCCCTTGATGGTTCACATAAAATAATATCATAAAGAAATAAACCATCATGGTTCTCTCATTCTCCTTTATTTCATTTCAAAATTTCCTCTATCTTGCTCCCATATGACTATAATTTCTATTTGTTATCTTAGCTAAAACCTAAGAGTATTTGTACGACTTCAAATTTTGAGGATGCAACGTTTTGAACGTGTTTCGAAACCTGAGTTAATGAGGTGGATCATCGATTTAGAACAGTTAGAATTGGTGATCTAGAAAATGTAAAAAAAAAAAAGTTTAAAATAGGAATTATGAGGAAAGATATTCAGTAGAACAAAAGAAAAACTTAGATATTTAAACAAAAGAAATTTCTTTTTTTAGTTTTGGGGGTGGAGATGGTACGAGCCGGTACAATATCTTCTCAGCACTCGTTTGAACTCAACTAATTCCCAGTCTGGATTGACAGTTTCCAATTCTTATCTCTAGGTTTTGAAGCATTTCTTTTGAACAATTTTGCCATGGCAAAGTATTAGTCTACCAAATCTAAGTTTCTAAATGGATCGGTTTGAAAATCAATGAATTCTTAGTTGTAGAATCTTATTTCTTTGAGACCTGATCCTACAATAGGAAGGGATGTAATCTCTTAAACCTTACAATCAAACAAAAAAAATTCATATCACATTTTGTGTGTGCCTCAAAAAATAAATGATGTCCTGAGATTCCAAACAATAAGATCCCAATATTCAAAAAGATAGTCCAATTTCTTGACAATAAGATCTGAGCGTTGAAATTGGATAAAATAGAAAAAAATCTCAAGTGTTAAAAATTCATAATTCAATTTTTTGAAATAATTATTTAGTTATTCTCATATGGATCCCAAAATTTTAAACAAAAAAAATCCTCACCCAGTAGCTCTTTTGCTAAAGAAAGTAAATGTACATGATCAATCTCATGAATTCTATGTTTGAATTGGATTATATTCCTAGAGGAATCAAAATATAATATTTTGTTGAAGCAAAACATAGAGATTTATTAAATTGAAATTTATCAAATTGAACTCAGGATATTAATTATTGAACATTTTACCCACTTGTTTTGATTTAATTTTGAAATGCGTATAATTTTGAGTTGAAATGGTATAAAAAAGGTAAAATGAAAAATTGTTCGGTGCCTCCAAGCCCGCACCTGTTACTAAGCAGGCTCAGAGATCTACACCATCCACCAAAATTGGGTCCCGTAAATAATAGTCCTCCAAAGAAAAAGTAAAATCAATGGTTCAAATATTTTCTCCATCAATGGTTCAAATATTTTCTCCATCAATGGTTCAAATATTGTCTCCAAAAAATATTATTTCTAGTTTTTAAAATTAATTTATTTTTATAGATTAATAATCTCCATGTTAAAGATTATATATTCCCTAAAAATTAAGATCAAATTCTATTTGAAAATAAATTATTAAGGGGCCCACATTTCTACATGCGAGTTTGTGGACTCATAGAAACCGTATCTATATAAAATTGATTAAATATGAGTGCATTATAATAAAAAGTGTTGTTTGCATAAATAAGGTTACAACCTTAAACAATCAAAAGCACACTTGAAAATAGATGGTCTAGATCATATCTTAGGGTGCCCAAGAATCTATTCTCATCTTAGGGTTCCTGAGAATCTATTTTCATCTCTAATACAAAATTTTAAATTCCAAATATAGTTCAAATCAAGCAATCTATAGTAAGCACATGCATATCTTGAAAATAGATGGTCTAGATTGTATCTTATAAGACGTGCTATTTTTAGGACTTAAAATCATTTTTTCTTTTTATACCTATACATCTTGATGTCGGGATGATCAATTAGATAATTTAGTAGTATCAAAACATCCTTTCTTGATGATTTTTTGAGTTTTTTTTTGGGTAAATATGAAATTTTGGGATGCACCTTGATTTGTTAGCCTTATATGCTAATTCATCATCAATGTTGCCTCTAAAAGTGCATGTAATTATTCTTTATTTTTTTTCTGCTTTTATCTTAAAAAATTATATGCTTATTCTTCAATTTCCAATATTCAACATACGTTTTCTGTCGTCTAAAATTTAAAAAGTAAAATAAAGTTCATTAGAAAAATTAATATTTAAAATATATATTCATCATTTTATATTGAACATAACGTTTTCTTTCCTCTAAAATTTAAAAAGTAAAATTCATTAAAAAAGACTTATATATATTCATCCTTTTATGGTACTTTTGAAATGGAGATGCGGGGTATCGATCCCCGTACCTCTCGCATGCTAAGCGAGCGCTCTACCATCTGAGCTACACCCCCTTTTAATCTTAAGCGGTTTAAAGAAACTAATTCAATTATGATAATTCAATGGATTAGACAATGGGAATAGATTTGAACACTGGATTTATTCTCTTTGGCCAAAAAAAATGTTGGCTAAACAATCAAAGTAAAACGCACTTTCAAATAGTGTCAAGAAATATGGTTTCAATATTGGAAATCTTGGTGATAGTTTTAAAATATATTTTTATATTTAATTATAAAATTTAAAGCTTAAAAAATAGTGTAGATTAAGCAGATCTATGAAAATCTTGTACATCAACGGTCCAAAAATGTGTTATAAAATGCTGAAAATACTTTTTTTCCCTCAGCTCTGAATTTGATTGTTTAGAGCCTCGGCTCTGAATAAACTTTTTCCAAAAATGACTGCTCAAGAGGATATTTAATATAAAAATTTGGTTTCATTTAAGATTCATATTTTATTTTGGAAAAAAAAAAGGATTTTAAGCTGTTAAACATGTAGAATTGATTATTTAAAAGTTTGACCATATTTGTTGAAACTTTAGGACATTATAATTTTAGAGTGGCTTGAAATTATCTTCTTTCTTTTTAAGGTTGGTTGCTAGGTTGTAGAGGTTACTATCTCTAAAGCTTTTTTTTTTTCACCTTATTGAGTCGAGTAGTGGTGTACAAACTTTTATCATCATCATCATCAAAGCGTTTTTTTAACTAACTAGGGATGCCTACAAGAATCCAGGTCCGTCATTCTACTCTATTAAATATCATACCCTCAATAAGGCCATAAGGCATCATATCTTTTCTCACTACTTATAACCATGCCCGTTTGGGTCTGCCCCTTGCCCTTTATGAGCTTTCTACTTGATCTAACTCGCACATCCTAACAGGTGTTGTACTGAGTCTAAGTCGCACATGATCAGCCTACCTAAGTCTACTTTTATCATTTATCGATGTCACACCTAAATTCTCTTTAATGTATTCATTTTGAATTCTATCCCTTCTCATCTTGCCACTCATCCATCTCAACATTCTCATGTCTGCTACCCTTATTCTATATGCGTGTTGTTTTTTGACCGGCTAACATTATATATAGTATTTTTAACTCTATAGCATAATAGACAATAGAATGTGAAAAGGCATGCAAATTGGTAAACATGAGAACGTGTCTGCTTTTTACCCTAAACTATGGTCGGAAGGCATTGGGCTATTAGTTTAGGGATTGTATTTTGTGAAACTATTTATCTTTGTTTTAAGGACATCACAATTGCTATTGGCTATTAGATGTCAATTTGGATGGCTTGGGGGGATACAAAGTTCGAGATTAGTCAATGACACCCTCACGACCACCAGATTTGAAATCTAACGGACAAGAATGATTATGACTTACAAATAAATGGCCTCTTTGTATACCTCCCCATTAGTTTATTGTAGGCAATGAAACAAAAAAACAAATTAGAGTGAAATAAAAGTCTATTTGCAAAACCACAAAATAAAAACAGCTCCTCAACTCTTCTAATTTAAATCTCAAGAAAATCCTCTTTTTATAGCAAGTAGCGACTAGAAAAATGAACTTCCACTTGAGAGTTAAATGTAAATCATTTTATATGATATAAATGTATTTTTAGGCAGGTTGGGAATTAAATGAATCCCCTTATTATTGTGAAGCTTAATTCGCATGATATCACATTATTATTATTTGCATAATATCACAGGTATTATTGCCATCCCAAAATATCGTGAGAAAAATACACTTTTTTTTGCATAAAAAATACACTGAACTTATATTATCGCTGATAATTGTCACTGAGGTCACCTGTAGGGAACTTAAGGTTCTACCAATGTTCAGATCTGAAAGCATTTGGGATTTGTAGCCAAATGATTCGCAGGAGTGAACCCAGAAGGCCTTGAGCATTAAGGCTTTTTTTTTCCCTTCTTTTCTTCTTTACTTTTTATCTTGCCCCATTCATTCTTTCTCTGAAATAGTGAGAAGCCGCCTAGAATAGTCGATCATTTAACTTGTTTCATGCTAAATCATGAAAAAACATTGTTTTTACAACGATTTTTGCTAGATTTCGCAATCCTCACCCATTTCTTGAGCTTAATCATCAAAATCCAATTTGTCTCCTTGGAAATACTCATTGGTATAAATAAAGTGGATCTCAAAATTTCAGATAAAAAAATCCCCATAACTAGGGCCTGCGGGGTAAGTAAAAAATGTACTCCCACAGTACAGTATACACGTTCAAATTACAATACAACTAAAGGGATTTTGGATTGACTTTGTGGTTCACACAGAATGATAATATGAGAGAGAGTGTGTGTGTCTGCAAATCACTAATCCAGTGAGACTCGCCGCATCTTACATAGGAGACGTGCAGTTGGCAAATCGAGCTGATTCCCACCATCCGACTTTACGAGATCACGAAGCTGGTCCCTTTGGGTCAAAAGGCAGGTATGGAAGGTGGACAAGAAAGGAGCGACAGGCATGGAGAGAGCAGAGAGCACATTACTCAGGTACTCAATGTCAGCTGATAGCTGCTGAGCCCCCCGGTCAGTAATATACTGAATCCCCCTCAATTGCTCTATGTATAATGCAGTGGCCCCTTCTGCAACCTAAATAACCAACAATCACATATATTATGGAAAAAATGAGTATATGTATGCAATAAAAATAATATGAAGTGTTTGCATTTAAAAAAAGAGAAGATGAAGTGTTTGCATTTAAAAAAAGAGAATATGAAGTGTGACTAAACAAGCAGTTAATGCATTCGAGCTATTGAAACTCATACACATGCTGCTCATGCCAGTAATGTACAAGGATCACAACCTAAATTACCACCAAACGATTAGATTAATAAATAAATGGATTAAAGGGAAAGATTTTAATATTATGAAAAAAAAAGGACTGAATTTAATGAAAAAGGAGAAGTGAGTGTGGTAGAAAAGGCAAGCAGCAACTGGATCCCATCAAACTCCAAAGTAATAGGATAAGGCACCCTCTGGAAACGCCTTTTATAGCACACTAACTGAAAATTAGAAAAGGAGATGGGAAACAAGAAAATGTTACTATTCCAATCAATAACACCAAAGTACCACCCATTTCAATAAGAATTGCAACATCTGCCCAAGCTCCCTGAGGCGGGGCTTTCAAAGAAGAACATATCAAATCATTTTGGAAGAGGAGTGATGTTACTCATCTCCCAGATCTCTCTCTCTCTCTCTCTCTCTCTCTCTCTCTCTCTCCCGTTACTCTTCTCCAAGATTGATCTCTCCCTCTCGTTACTCTTCTCCCAGATCTCTCTCGAAAAAACAAAAGAAGCAAAAAAAAAAAAAAAGTATAGCATGATCCCATATGATGATGATAACAGCATGGCCACTAGTGACTACTATCCTCCAATCAATGGGTTGGACACTGATGGGGGGAGAGTAGGTTGTACAATTGAATTAAAGACATGACTGGTAGGACCCGTCCTTCATCACAGTCTAACCTATTGAAGGGATGGTGATAGCTCCGATGGCCATACTCTTACCTTGACCAAACAAATTCCCCAATAAATTTAACGTAAGAAGAGCAAACACAAAAGAGGAATGAAAAAATTACTTCTCACACCTTAAACATCCATTCAGTTGCAAAGAACTGGGACTCATCAGCATTGGATTCAGAGTTGGAGATCCCTTCGGCCAATGGCTCTAATTGCTGAGGCAGGGTGAGGAGGTACTCCCCAACACTAGTCACATAGGCCTGAGGATAAGCGCTAAAGCTTGGCATTTTGTGGCTCACTGTCTCCTCCACTGATGACCAGACAGGGAGCTTAGCAACGTCACTCAACCGTTGCCTCACTTTTGATATTAAAACATCGTACACTAGCTCATTGACAGCCTCTGAGAAGGCCGACACCCTTTGAGATGAGAGAGGGAGTGCATGGAATCTTGGGTCTTTTGACTGAAAAATAGGGAAAAGGCAATGCTCAAGATTTGATGGATCCATATATAAACAATAAAAAATCACTATAGTTCAGTCACAAAATTAAGAAATATAAACTTTCAATGGAGTCCATTAAGCTCGCTTTTCATGGTTACTTTTGGGGATCTAAGCTCAGTTGGAGTTAAAGGTGTTGCCTGATTTCTAGCAAGCTAGTTGGCACTGAGACGGGCAAAACCCTCAATTTGACTCTTATATTTTTAATTTTTCTAGGCCCCTTGGTTTTAGAGGGTAACTATCCATTGTAAAAAGATGGCCTCAAAAGGATAATCATATTACAAGCAAAAACTAGATAATATAATAGATGAGAACTTTAGACCAAGGGAAAAGGAGTTAGAGGGTACTCAATGTCATAAGATGGTCCTGGAGTATAATGTCATAAGATGGTCCTGGAGTATATTACAAGTGGAGACCGGACTTTTAGATTTGGGAAGAGGGCCTCTATATGTTAAGCACATGTGCTCAGAGCAGCTACTACCCTGGCAAACACCCTCTTCATTATAATGCAGTTAAGAAGGAATCCCTCTTCATAGGGGCTACATAAATTTCTCAATGAAGATGTATATGGTGCATTCAGACTGTATTTTTTTATCGGTACGTATATAAGTATATCATTGTATGGTCATATCTAGAAACTAAAGCTATGAGAGTTATAACCAACTCCAAACCAGCTGTGTAAATCAGGTTTGATTCTCATAAAGTGATTGATGACAGTGTGGTCGGCAAGTATATTAACTAAGCGAGAGAGGAGAGGATCATTTTACCTGTTCAAAAAGGTTAAAAATCCTTCTAGCCTTCTCGGGTGCGTCAGTAAGGCGCAGAGCTGCCACATCGAGGGCTGCCCTTCCCACTAACTCTCTATTCCCAGGGGTTTCAGTATCTGCCTTATGAGATTGATCTAGACTTGTACCAAAGATGGAAAGTGAGAAACTAGTGCTAAACCTTGCTAAAGTAGCCCTCAAGGAAGCTTCAAAGACAGAGGATCTGCTTGACAAGCAATCAGCGACAGTAAGAATCTGCAATGCTCCCTGGACAATAGACCATTCCTCCTCATCCGAAACCATATCAAGGATTCGAGAATTATGCATGCTCTCTTTTCTCTCTGGACCCATGTCCTTCTGCCCAACTCCATCACCATGGGATAGATTATCAACGCCACATATTGACCTCAAGGATTTTAGGGTTTCTTGGAGGGTCGATAGGTATTGAAGCATGATGTCATCGATGGTACGAAGAAGTTCCTCAGCTTCCGAACCCCCAGTAAAGCTTATACATCTCTCTACAGCTGCTTCAAGAAAAACAACGACTTGGGGAATGGACTCTTCCATTCTTCGAACTGTCTCACTAAGTTCGATGCCCTGTGCACCCACACCACGAGAAACAGCTCCCCTAAGGTCAATTCTTGCAATCTCAGAAGAAAGTATAGCACGCTCCATCTGCCCGTACCTACAAATCAGAAGTTCCCAAATAATTAGAAAACAAAACAAGATGGAGAGTTTGCACATGATTATTGACAAAAGACCATGAAAAGTCCCCCCAAAAAAAAGTCCTTGGATTATCAAAATTGCTCTTAAAGCTTTTCCTAGCAACCAAAAATATTGGAAGTATAAAAATCATAATATTATAAAACATTTTTTAAAAAAAAAAAGTCACAAAGAACACTAAATTACTAATATAAAAAACGAAACAAGCATTAAAGGTGCACTCCACCATTCCCATATGGGGGAATGGAGAGCAGTTGTTTGGTCCCTCATACTAGATGAGATGTGCATTGTAAAAGTAAAAAAACTATTATTCATTACTTTTGTATTTCCATTATTTCATACTTTTGTATTTCCACTAAGGGTATTTACAAGCTCATATTAAAATGTTGTTTGCGACACTTCAGCAGTAATCTGTTCATCCAGTCCTTAGTTTACATAGTTTGGTATTGCCATCGAACTTCAACTTAATAATTGGTTCATTGTTTTGAGACCACAAGCATTGAGAAAGCGACCTCAAATAGAAAATACTAAGTTGTTTCAAAGAAGATGAAAGGAACATCCTTATGCTTTCTATCAAGAAGCATGCACATAAGCAGTCACGCACATACTATTATCAAGAGTTTACCTTTGTTTAAAGGTATCATATGGAGAGTAGACAGCCTTTAGCACGTTAACCAAAACTTGTAGGTCACATGCTGAAAACAAATGTTGGACATTTCTTGCGAAAGCACCCGTCATGTTGTGAAGTTCAATCAAACTCTCAAAATGCTTTGTCTGTAGCTTAGTTCCTTTTGACGTATCACCAGATAATATGTCTAACACACCTGAAATACATTGAAGTTTTGTACATGAGTCACGAGAACAATATTTGCAATAAATTATCCC